>NC_142804.1:45948025-45975254 GCF_049724085.1 Artemia sp. Qi Xiang Cuo | reverse complement strand
TGGTAATCATCAGGTAGACAAAATAGCAAAAAATGCTATAAATATTGACCAGCCAAGTGGGAAACCAATCCCCAACAGAGGTATTTACCGATGGAGACTATCAGATATTATGTTTAATAAGAATAATCATAATCTTTCACCCTTTCCCAATAAGGATTTTTTAAAATTTATCACAGAATTTGTTCTGGAACAAATGGACAACATTTTCTTGAATTCTCCTATCAGTTTCCCAACTCAAGTGGTTCAGTTCCCTTGTCCCCTCTTTGCCGGTATTGTAATATGAATAATGTAACATTTGACCACTGCCTATTTGAATGTAATACGCTGACGTCTGCACAGCATACCTTGCATTGTAAACTGTTAAAGTGCTTCAAACACCTCAAAATCTCACTATCAGCCAAGATCCTAGCCGATTATACCTGCACACAGATCACAGAAATCGATATCTATCATCTTATATTCGAACTCCTTGAGTCAAAAGATCTACTGAGTCAAAGGATCTATATATTTATATATGTTTTCTCTTTATGTCACGTCGTTAGCTAAGAAATTATTCTGAGGAAAAGTTACTTGCCAAATAGATGGCTAACAAAAGTCTTCATAGGGTAAGTTTGTTTCTAGCTAGTTGGATAAAGAAAGTATTGCTGGGAAAAAGTTGCTTGTCAACTAGTTCAAAAATAAATTGTTTTCTGGGGCAATCTTTGTTTTTAGCTAGTTGGCAAAATTAAGTGTTGCTGGGGAGTAGTTATTAGTCAACTAGTTGGAAAAATTAAGTTTTGCTGGGTGAAGTTACTAGTCAACTAGTTGTAAAATGAATTGTTTTCTGGGGCAATGTTTCTTTCCAGCTAGTTGGCTAAATTTAGTTGTGCTGGGGAGAAGTTATTAGTCAACTAGTTGGAAAAATTAAGTTTTTCTGAGGAGAAGTTATTAGTCAACTCCTTGGAAAAAGAAAATTTTGCAGGGGCAACAGTTATTGTCAACTAGCTGGCAAATTTAAGTGTTGCTGGGGAGAAGTTATTAGTCAACTAGTTGGGAAAATTAATTAAAAATGAGACAAAAATATTCCTCCAGAAAAGAAACAAAGGCAGATAAATGAAGGATCATACACAATTTATGTCCAATAAATGCAAGATAGAATTTAACAAAACTTCAAATATGCATCCGTTTGCTTTAAACATACAGGAGGAATAATCCTCCAAGCTTTGACAAATTCAATCTCACTTTTGGAACCAGGTATAAGACTAATTATCCTGGGAATAAAATCAAAAAATCCCTGGCTTCAAAGCCCAATATATAACTCAAAATAAATCTCCCACTAAGAGGGAGACAGGGAGAGAGTCGAAAGGTGTAATACAATAGTAACAATAGTGATAATTAAATTTGAAAAAAACCTATGATATTAACATATTTTATACTATTCAGAATAAGTTCTAACTATTACTAGTCAACTAGTTGGAAAATGAATTGTTTTCTGGGGAAATGTTTCTTTCCAGCTAGTTGGCAAAATTAAGTTTTGATGGGAAAAGTTATTAGTCAACTAGTTGGAAAAATTAAGTTTTGCTGTGGCAACATTTATTGTCAACTAGTTGGCAAATTTAAGTGTTGCTGGGTAGAAGTTATTAGTCAACTAGTTGGAAAAATTAAGTTTTGCTGGGGAGAAGTTATTAGTCAACTAGTGGGAAAAAATAAGTTTTGCTGGGGCAACATTTATTGTCAACAAGTTGACAAATTTAGATTTTTCCTATACTGATGGGCCAAATTTTCCAACTAGATGACTAAAATGTTTTTAATTATAAGGAGATCGGATAGTACCATTCTATATAAGCTTACAAGCTAATTTTTTCCAATAGTCAAAGAGTGGATATCCATATATGGGTGAATATTCAGCAGTTTATATTACTGACCTACAAATAAAGTGAACATACACTACCACTTGATGCTATATTTTATGTTCTTTCTGAATATAATAATCAATTTTCTTGTAAATTCAATTTTAAGACCCTGGACAATAATATTTTCTGTGTATATTTTTTAGAGATAAAAATTTGTTAAAGTTTTAGTAAAATTTTACTTTAGCTACTTTTGGCTATCATGGAGAGGGGTTAGGTTAGGAAAATGAAACTTTCAGGGATGGGTCTACAGGCTAAAGTATGTCCCGGGAAGGTATTTTGAAGTACTTATCTCCACTCCTTCTCCCTCTAAAGGGTGCTGACCTTTAAAAATAACCTATGTGTGTTATAAAAGTTAAAAATAGATCTTCTGCTTAAATGAAGTACAACAAAATTGTTTTTAGCTTCACAACTTTGCTCAATCCCAATTTATAACATTTTAAATATGTGCAAATACATTTCCTAAATTTTGAAAAAAATATTGATGTGGCTTAAAATTCTACTCAAATAGCAGGAATTGCATTTTCAGAACTACAGCCACAGAAAAAGAAACTGATAACTGAAAATTAAGGTAAAGTGTTTTTTTGTCAAAATTTCAATAAGTATAGACATGTCATGTAGGCAACTTTCAGGACCCTCTAGAGGAAGAAGAAGTGGAGGTAGTTACTTCAAAATACCTTCCCGGGACATACTTTAACCTGTAGCCCCATCCCTGAAAGTTTCATTTTCCATACCTAACCCCTTTCCAAGATAGCCAAAAGTAGCTAAAGTAGAATTTTACCAAAATTTTTGTTTCAAACTTAGCCTACTATTTCATTATAGATTAATTTTGTAAAAGTTGTATAAGTCACAAACATTGAATTGTCAAGATTACATTGAATAAAATGTAAAATTTTAGGTGGCACTATAATTTAGCTAGGATGAAAGTGGAAACATCATTTGATACCTTATTTATACTCTTTCTTAATTCAATAATTGCTTCTGTTGCAAATTGCATCTTGAGCCCTTAAAGGGGCCCCAAAGGTATTTCATTTTTGTAACCATGCAAAGAAGTTATCAACACCAGTTAAGCTATTGAAACGTTGTTAGAAATATATCACTAGTTTATAAATAAGTTGTTCAAGAGTAATAGGTTATATTCCAAAAATATTTATTTATAATAATTAAATCTCATTTATTAGGCAACTCATATATAAACCATTGAATTGAATTGAAATGGATGGTTCCTCCTCTCTTCCTGCAAGGACTCGGGAGGTTTCTTGTAATCACTATACTACTTGGTTTATATAAGATGTATCTGATTAATATCCTTTAAAAACTTGCATATCAACTTAAGTCCATCAGCACAGTCACTGTTCAAGCCCACTTCACTTAGTATGTCACTACTCTGTCGAATTCTTTTTCTATAATAAACTGTCTAATATTCTTCCTCCTGGCTTCTGTTCCAGCACATTCAAATAACAGATGTTCTACCGTTTCCTCATTTCCACAAAATGCACATCTCGGATCTTCGTTATAAAAACGGGCTCTATATTTCTGAATTCCTGCATGACCTGACCTTAGTCTGAATATCACCCTGGCTTTAGATTTACTTAGCGGTCCATATATTTTCTTTTCAAATTGCCTTTCTTTCCTTTTGTATTCCTTTTGTATTGCCTTTTTGTATAACTAACATATTTGTTGAGAACACACGGCTGTCCTCGAATGTGTTTATTCTCAATTTCTTTATCAGTTCTCCAATTTGATTAACCATCCTGGGTGTGATATCTACAAATGTTTGCCCATCTTCTATGGATGCTTGTTTCGCAACAGTATCAGCCATTTCATTTCCATTGATGTTTGCATGCCCTGGTACACAATCCAATATGATGGTTACTCCCTTTTACAGTAGTTTCTGTAATTCCTCATGGCAAAAGATCACTTCAGGAGCTACTTTATTTGCTAGATAAATATTCTTGATTGCCTCCAAACCACTTTTTGAATCCGAACAAATTCTATATTTTTCACCTGTGTGTCCCAAATCTATTATGTATCTCACTGCTTTGACTATTGCAACTACTTCTGCTTGAAAAACTGTAGTTGCATCACTTAATTTAATCAATTTAACTATATTCTTGGAGGGAATTACAAAAGCAGCCCCCACTCTATTATCCACTTTGGATGCATCTGTGAAGATATCCAGAGTGTCAAGATATTGTATTTCTTTTGTCATCTTGAATGATTGATCATAATCTAGATTATCCCACTTTTCAAATTCAGTATTGCACTGGTATGGGATGGATTTGTATTGAGGGGTTATGAACATATTGGACACTCCCAACATTGATGTCAACTGACAATCCATTTGAAACTCTTCCATTATCTCCTTTGCCCTCACAATACCGAATAGTTTTTTCCATGAACACCACAACCTTCCCTTTTTTAGCATTCTCGATTTAATTGAATTTAACTGGTCAGATATCCATGTCTTCTATAAGAACTTTAATGTTGCTACGTCTCTCCTACTACCTAGCTACCCAACCCCACTTTCGGATTCGAGAAAGTTCTGCGAAGTTTTCTTTCTTACTCCGAAAGCTGTCCTTAAAGCATTGTCTTGAATACTTTCCAGCTTCTTTAACAAGGACTTAGACGCTGACATGTCAATTAGTACATAATATTTCAAGTTCGCATTTATTTATTTTACGTAAAAGCCCATAAACTAATTGGGCTTTGGCCCAAAGTTTGTTCCACACAGCAGTTTCATAATATTTAACATTGTGGCAAATGTTTTCTTTAATTGTATTATATAAGCCTTAAACTTCAGCTTTCTATCAATAGAAATTCCAAGCCATTTAAATTGGTTCACGGTTTCAGTTTGTTCCCCATTTAGAAAAAGACAAAGAGCAGAATACTTTTTTGTTCGCGTGATTACCATTGCTTTGGTTTTCTCGACCGAAAACTTCACACGATTCTCCATGGCCCACGTTTCCATTAATTTTATTTTCTCCTGGGCCACTCGTTGCCCCTCCTCAACACTATCACACACTATCCACTTTGCATTATCATCAGCGAAAATCCCAGCTCTATCCTCTCCTGTATCCAGTGGTATATCAAATTCACATATATTGTAATAATCTGGCCCCAATGAGGAGCCTTGTGGTACGCCACGTTTTCTCAGTACCTTTCTTTCCGAATATGCTTTACCCACTTTTACTGTCACTTCTCGTTCACGTAAATAATCATAAGAAAATCTTAATAACCGTCCTCTAACTTTTGCTGCAATCACTCCTTCTAGTATATGTTGATGAACCACACTATCAAAAGTACTAATCACATCAAATAAAACTGCTAAACCGATTTTTCTATATTCCAAACAATATACTGCATCATTTACAAATATTTGCAACACTTCTCTAGTAGATATGTTCTTTCTAAGCCCACATTGAACATCTTTCAAAGTGTTTGTTCTTTCCACTTTCCATGTAAGCCTTAACCATTCTTTCATAAACTTTTCCTAACACAGGTAGTAGAGTAATCATCCTTAAGTTTTCCATTTTTGAATTATCTTTGCCTTGTTTAGGAATCGTAGTTACTACCCCATCCTTCCATATTTATGGAAATTTTCCGTCTTCCCAGGCTTTGTTAATAATTTCTAACAATGTTTTTATCCATTTGTCACTTAAATGTTTGACATACTGTGGGTAAATCATGTATAAACCTGGTGCTGTTAATGGTAACTTTCGAATCCCATTCTTTAACTCCTCTACCGTAAAATATCTGTTATAATCCATATAATTTTCTATATTTCATTTTATAATCCATATCATTTTAGAGAGTCTTATTAGAGTAGAGTAGAGTAGAATATTTTTATTTATAACACGTACATAAATAAATGTCACAAAACAGCGCACATGCCTGGTGGCATACTTTAGCGCTGAAAATATTGCCAACGAAAATACACAGCCATTTTCTAACTAAATTTTACAACAACGAAAAAGAAAATCCTAATGAAAAAAATGCTTAGCATGTCATAAGATATTTCTTCACCAGTCTTAGAAAATGTCGCTTGTTGCTACATTCTCGAACTGATGCAGGAATTGAGTTCCAGATTTTTGGGCCAATGTGACGGATGCTGAATCCCGCTCTCGATGTCGGGCGAATTTCGCACGAAAAGTCTGAACGATGCGTAGTATGATAATTATGAAATTGAGAATTAGTTGAGAAAATGCCGGAGAAATTTACAGGTAAATTACTATATTGATAATCATGACAAATAATAGAGATAGAAATTAAATGAAGTTGGTCCAAAGAGAAAATTCCTGAAGTCCCATATAGGTGTCTAACTGAAGTTCTGCAATCAATATTAAAAAGAATCCTCATTGCTTTATTCTGAAGTATTTGAAGAGATTTGAAAACAGACGGAAAGGTAGATGCCCAAACCGAAACGCAATAGAGAAAATATGGGTGGACAAAAGAATAATAAATAGATTTTAGAATAGATTTAGGAAAAAAGTGACAAAGACGAGAGAGCATGCCAATATTTCGGGGAAATTTTTAACGACAGTGTTTTTACATAATTATGAAACGAAAAATTTTCATCTAAAATAATCCCAAGATATTTGAACTGATCCACCCGTCTTAATTCAAAACCATTCAAAAAAAGAGAGAAGGTATCTGACACTACTGATCCAGTTCGCGAAATTAACATATACTGGCATTTTTTTTCATTAAGAGCTAGTAAATTCCTTGAATACCAATCAGATACAGTTAGCAACGTACTTCCAAGGTTCTGGAAAAGAACTGATAGGTCCCGGTGAGAAGCAAAAATTACTACATCATCAGCAAACATTATAATTTTACAAAGAGGCAAAACTTCTGGAAAATCATTTATAAAAAGAATAAATAGAATAGGCCCAAGAACAGAGCCCTGAGTCACTCCGTAATTAATTGGAAAAAGTTTCGGAACAGAGATCACGAGATTTATCAACACAATCTAGTCATCTCCCAGAAAGGTAAGATGAAAAAAAATTAACAGCTTGTGTTGAAAACCCATAAGACTTTAGTTTAAAAAGAAGCAACGAATGATTTACGGTGTCAAACGCCTTTGCGACATCAAGAAAAATCGCCAACGCGTGTTGACCATCATCTAGTGAATCATTAATATTTAGTAAAAGCCCATGAATTGCCAGTTCAGTTGACTTTCCTTTTATAAAACCATATTGAGACGTGTGTAAAATCTTACTATCAAATAAATATTTTTGTAATTGACTATTTGCAAGTTTTTCCAAAATTTTGCTTAAAACCGAAAGTAGAGAAATGCCTCTATAATCTGAAGGGTCAGTTGAACTCCCAGCTTTAGGTAATGCTATAACATTTGCTTTTTTTAAAAGTTCAGGAAAAACCCCATGCATAAGTGATAAATTAAAAATATGTGCTAGCAAAGGTGAAATGCTTGACGCTATTTGCTTTACGGTTTGAGCCGAAAATCCAAATTCGTCCTTAGAAAAACTCCGTTTAAGCTTCAGAATAACTTTTTCAATCTCATGAGGCTTAATCTCAGAAAAAGAAAACGAATATTCCGCATGTTGCTCATTAACTGGAACAGAAGGGGAATTCAGTTGCATATTCATAGTCAATGCAAGTCTAGAACCAATATTACTGAAATAATCTACAAAAGCATTTAAAATTTCATTGGGCTCTGTAACATTTTCCCCATTTAAAACAAGGCAATTAACACTAGTATTCTTACGACTATGAGGACGTTTCTTTTCATTTATCAATTGCCATGTTTTTCTCATATCCGATTTATACACAAAAAATTTCTCTTTATAATATTTTCTCTTCACATGTCTTATAATTTATTTTAACTTATTCCTATAAAATCTGATTTCTTCAAACGACTCAGGTGTCTGTAATTTTAAATAATTCTTAAATTTTCTATTTTTATGTTTTAACGATGCCAAAATACCTTCAGTAATCCATGGGTCAAATTTCTGCGCAAACTTTCCATGCGAAACTCGTGTTGAAGAAGCCCGAACCCGCAGTCGCATCATTTGATCAATAAAATCTGAAAACGCAGCATTTGCGTCATCTGAGCCATAAACCGAACTCCAATCATGGTCACCAATTAACTGACGTAGAACTTTACTATCAATCCATGTATATCGCTTTTTTGAATTATTCATTGTTGAATCTCGATGTTGTTTATTACTATTATTTAAATTTAAAAGAACACTCACCGGAAAATGATCTGACATATCAGACAAAATTACTGACGATTTTTCAGCATCAAATAAAACAGGAGAAAAAAAATATATTATCTAATAATGTAGCTGTGTTAGCTGTAACTCTTGTCGGCAGAGAAATACTTGGAAGAAAATTAGAACACAACATCATAGTTAAAAACTCCTTATTATTTCCAACATCGAGATTCAAAAGATCAAAATTAAAATCACCCAAAATAATAACCGGTTTTTTCAACGCTTCCAGATTTTTCAACAGCGGTTCAAAAACTTCAAAAAATCTTTTTGGGTTACCCGGCAGAGATCAATAAACAGACCCAAAAATAAATGGATTACAGCCCAAAGGTACAACTTCAACAAAAATAGTCTCACATAACCCTTCATCAAATACAGAAAAATCACTGAGAATACTAAAAGACCAGTCATCACGAATATAAAGCATCTGACCTCCTCTCGCATTCTGACACCTTGTACGCGAAATGCACTTCATCCCGGGCAGATCTAACATTGTAAGGGGTGTATTAGCAGACAGAAAAGTTTCACAAACTCCAACAATGTCTATAGGACTAGATGCAAGCAAAAGCTTCAGTTCATTGAATGCACTTTGTATCCCCTGGGCATTTACATGTAACGATCTGATCGGAAAATCACAACTTTTTGTTTTATCCGATAGAAACTCGCCTGAAGAATAATCACATTCAGGTAGATTATTTACATAAGGCATATCTTTATCACTTCCGGTAGCTGAATTTAGAATAACATCTAATTTCAAACGAGAATCAAGAAAACACTGAAAACGATCCATAAAACAAAAAAAAAGAAAAGAAAAATTCACAGCTTCTTAGTTTAGACGACAGGTTCATATGACACATTGCGAATCAAATGTAAATTTTTCATCATCCTTAAAATCGTCTGGTCTTACAATCACTGACTCTACAAAATCTACTGCTTTATTGGCTTTCTCTTGTTCTTCCACTAACTCCTCTCCATTAACAGTCAAGGGTGGGTTACCATTATCATCTGTCTTCCCTGTAATCAATTTTTTCACTGTTTTGTACACTCTACTTGCAGGCTGTCTAAAATCCTACTTCTCCACGAATTCTTGATACGAAATTTTCTTTGCTTCCACTGTTTGGCGCCTAAAGACTGCATATCTTCTTTGACACATTAAAATATTTTCAAAGTTTGGAAGCTGATTGTACCTTCTTCTTGCCTCTAACAGCTGTTTCTTTGCAACTGTACATTCATTGTTCCACCAAACACTCAATTTGGGATGAATAGGACCTCTTTTACTTTTTGGAGCCAGTTCTTGTGCTATTCCTAAGAGTGAGTTTTGAAATACATCTATCTTTCCATCGACATCTTCACAACCATTCACCTGTGACTGAACGTCTGTTTCTTGTAATTTATTCGTAAAATCTTCCCAGTTAATCTTCTTTAAATTTACTTTGCTAGTTTCTTCATGATTTTTGCATACACTATTAGCTTGAGAAATCTCTACCATAATGGGAAAATGATCACTATACAGGGTGGATTCCATGTCACTTGTTACTGATACTTTTGGTGCCAATGAAGCTGATCCTATGGCCAAGTCTATGGTCACTGATCTTCCTGTTCTGCTGTTGATCCTAGTTGGTAAATCCTTTGGAGTAAACAGGCAGATATCTGAGTTTTTCATTAAAAATTCAAAGATTGTTCTCCCATTTCTATTATCACTTCCGCATCCACACCAAAGACCATTGTGTGTATTTAAATCACCTATAATCATTAGTTTCTCCCCTCCAGGTACGGTTTCTATAATTTTTTCTAGACCTTAAAAGTAAATTACCGTAAAGTAAATTAAAGTCACTTAAAAGTAAATTACCGTCTGGGATATAAATATTGAATATATTCAGCTTTACTTTGCTTTTAAGATGCAATTTGCATTCAACAATCTCCATACGATAATCCCCTTGTATTGACAAATAATTTTGGATGTGGTTGATTTCCTTGTTAATACCAATAATCACCCCACCTCTCTCTTTATTTCATCTATCTAATCTCACTATATTATAGTCTCTGAATGACGGATTTATATATGGTTTTTCAAATAAGTCTCTTGAATGCAAAACACGTCAATATTATTCTTAATGCAATAGTCTAGTACTAAATCCTTATTCACTTTAACTAATGATCTTGCATTCCAAGACATAATTTTTATGCATGATTTAACGGTCATTTACTTACACACTGATTCAAAATAAGGCTGCTATTCATTTGCATGATTCCCAAACTTTCAATAAAATTACAGAGTTTATCTACTTTTTCCCTGAGACGCAAGTTCTCTATGCTTAAAATTTCTGGTGACAACACTAGACCAATCACAATCTTGTTTATAATATTACTCACTATTCTTTGCTGCATCTGACCAGTTTCTTTATCCTTAAGGGGCACGTTGATTTTTACTTGTTCTTTATATTCCTGTTTGTTAGTCACTTCAGCATATGACCTGTAAACTATTTCAGCTCTTCTAAAACTCATTTGATGTCTTTCAGCAACTTTTAAAATTTCGGTATTCCTTTGTCTGACACTACATTGCATTGAAGTTGATGGGTGTTTACCACAGCAATTGATGCATTTATATAAAGATGTTTTATTTTGTAGATTGTTGTTCTTCATTTGACACAGTCCAGATGTATGCTTGCCAGCACATCGTAGGCAAATTTCTTCTTTTGCTGGGCAATATTTCTTTACATGTCCATATATTTGGCAATTATGACATTTTATTAATTGTCTCTTATATTCACGTACAATCCGTATCCTCCCCCCCCCCCATCCAGACAACTGGAGGAAGGAGATTATTTTCAAATGTTAGCAATATTGCAAGACGGTCTTCCATTTTTCTAGTCTCTCTATTAAATCTTTTTTGCCTTTTGGCCCCAATTATTGCAATTGGGCTATCTAAACTATCTAAAATATCATCCTCTGAAACTTCAATGGGTACTCCCTTTATTATCCCTCTTACTCACCTTTTCTCTTGGCCTCTATTGCCAAGCCACACATTTGACTTTCCTTCAAAATTTTCTCAGCTGCGACGTCATTTTTCACAAAAATAAACATTTTCCTTCTTTCAGCCAAAACTTCGACCTCAAACTTGTTTTCTTTTAATAGTTCTTTCATGCACTTTGAGAGTCTAAAATCTTCTGGGAATCTTTTTGATTCCTCTTCCTCCTTTACTTCAATGACCATTCCAATCTTGAAAAGCTCTTCTTCTGGGATTTCAAATTCTTTGTTGATATTTAATTTTGCTGACACCCACTGTCTCTGTTTTGACTCCATATTTATCTCTTTCCTTCCATCTTTTGGAACCTGGGATGAGACTCCATCATTATTCACTGAATTATACTTTTTCGTTTGAGGTTGTTGACACTTCACATCTGTAGCTCTTCTTTTTGTAGCTGATTTGTCTATTTCAGTGTTCACACCTTCTGCAATAAAGGGGTTAACACAATCGAACATGTCTATTTCCTGTTCATTATATGCTTCTCTGCCACTTGGTAAGAGCGGATATTCCTGATCAAGTAATGGGCTATATCTATTTTGCGTGGGTACCATTGGTACATAGGATGATACACTGGGTAAACACATGTTATTAGGGCTATTAGATTGGATTGGTATAAACATTTGCCCATACTGGTTAACTACAGGCATTGTTGTTAGTCCTTGCATATTTTGGTAGCCATAGGGGATTTCGACCGGAGCCCCCTATGGCTCCATTATTGTCTACTTTCCTCTTCTTGCAACAAATATTCTTCAAGTCTTTCCAAATTGACAATATTGTATCTCCTTCCACACTACAGCTCTAGTCTGTCCTTTTCAATTCTGTGGCGATTGAATTGGATAACTTTAAAGTGTCTCAAATTCACAATCAGTAATTTACTTTAATCACAGAAAAGATATATTCCATGCATTATTTTCATATAAACCATTTTCCTACCATTTCAAGTTTTTCAAATGCTGTCAACAAAGAAAGCACTGAATTTTGCAATTCAAAACTTTGCCATCTACAACTCAGGGTATATATTTCCATTACAGGGGTGGGGGTTAAAGTTCATGGTAAATTTGCTGTGGGCCATATAATTTAGCTAGGATGAAAGTGAAAACATCATTTGATGCTTTTTATAATTCATATAAAATACCTTTAAGGGCTTAAGATGCAATTTGCAACAGAAGCAATTATTGAATTATGAAAGAGCATAAGAAATTATACTGCTAAATTATTATACTAAATTATACTGCCACCTACAAATTTACAAAATAAAAAAGAAATTTAAAACAGTTCTGCCGTGTTTTATTTTTTTTTTTTTTTTAGGCTACTTAAAAACTGCTGTTTAACCTATATGTCAAGAAATCTCAAAGCCAACAGAAGAAACATGGTGGATAGAAAAATAGAGAAATTATTTTGAAATTTTCATTCAGATTAATTGTGACAAATCAATGCTTGCAGATCATGTAACTTTAACAAAGTGGATTTTATAACAAAATAGTAAGTTTGAAACCAATGTTTTAACCCTATTTATACCAAAAAACTATAGAAAGAAATTATCATTTTCAAGGTTCCAAAAAAGGCTTAAAACTGAATTTGAAAAAAAATATTAGTATATTCAGAAAGAGCTTAAAAAAGGGCATCTAGTGGTATATTCAATTTTCTTTTACTTAATTACATGAACTGCTCAATATTTACCAAAGTAAGTTCTAGGAAGGTATTTTGAAGTACCTACCTCTGCTCCTTCTCTCTCTAGAGCACACTCTGGTATCTGTCCCCTTCTAGGAGAATTTTTACTATGCCTCTTTGTCTTGGATGATTCATGAAATTGAAAGGGCTTTTGACATGAGGAGTCAGCATTCAAAACCATATAAGTTATTATAAAATCACCTCTTGGACATCAATACACAAACATTGGGAGCTGTAGCTTATTCAATCAAGATGGTTAGTCAAGATTCTTGCATCCATCAACAGCTTTTGTTGCTCATCTTTGAACATGTTCTATTTTCTGCTGAGTACCCTTGTTCAGGGGAATTACAACATACATCCCAATTTCTATCAATGCTTGCACAAGACCCTTATACAGTTTGGTCATAACTTTACTACTACTGCTAATACAACTAACAATTCAACACAGCACCAAGTTTCGTGAGGCCAACACAGCTATATATGCTCCTCCTCAATCCCAATCTATTCAAAGTCTCCCTTTTTACACCCTCCCAGGAAATACCCATTTCCTTTAAATCTTTCTTTATGACGTCTTCCCACCCCAGATAAGGACAACCTGCTTTCCATTCTAGACGGTTGGCTGAAAAGGATAATTTTTGGCAATGTGTCATCCTTCATCCACACAATGTGCTCTAGCCACCTTAGTCTTTCTTTCATTATAGCCCTAGAAAAAGGTATTGAACCATATTTGGTCAGTCAGCCAGGTACCCAGAACAATCCGTTAGAAATTTCTCTGGGAAACATCTAGCAAATCTTCATCTGCTTTTTGGAGCGGCCATGCTTCAGAGCCATATTTGATTGCTGTAGCTTTTAATATTCTAATCTTGGTTTGCAGACTTATATTCCTATTCTTCCAAACTTCTTTTAACTGTGAAAAAACACCCTGAGCCTTGGTTATTCCACTTTTAACATCTTCACTGCTTCCACCATCTTTACTAATAATACTACAAAGGTAAGTGAAGCTGCCCACCTGATCAATCTTTTTGTTACCCAGCGTCACCTTTTCATATTTATTTATTTCTAGCCTTTGGGACATAGTGATCTTAACATTAATTTTCAAACCTATTCTAGCACCCTGAACTTGCAAAACCTCTAAAAGTTCATTCATTTTTCTCACACTTTCATCTAGGATGCTTAAATCATCAGCATAATCTAAGTCCTGGAGTTTTTTTTAACTGAAAGTAAGGAGCAACATTAAAACTTAAAACAAACATAAATTATTCTGTATATGAAAGAGGCTGTCCTCTTCTCAACATCCCACTCTTTATGCTAAAGTTTTTTATTGTTTGAAAAAGTAGATTTGTGAGAAAGATTCAAACTTTAGAGTAAAGAGTGGGGCATTGAGGATGGGAAAGCCCCTTTCATATATGGAATAATGTCTGTTTGTTTTAACTGTTAATGCTGCTCCTTACTTTCACTTGAAAAAACTTATTTTTTAAATTAAATTTCTGGTTTTTCAATAATGCTGGGAAATCTGCATTCATAGAAAATTCCTTTACCCCATGAAAAATTCCTCCATGGGAGATCCTCCCACATAATCTTCTCTCCCCCCCCCCACCAGTAACCCCCCCCCCTGAAAATACTTCCCAAAAACCAATACTATATGTAAACAATGGACTAAGTTCACAACTTGCATCCTTCCTCCAGGGACTGTAGGGGATTAAGTCATCCTCAAAGACATAGTCATTAGATTTTTAAAAAATGCTGAGCAAAATGGTTATCTCAAATTTGGATTGAGTGACTTTGGGGGAAAAATGAGCATGGGAGGGGGCCTAGTTGCCCTCCAATTTTTTTGGTCACTTAAAAAGGGCATTAGAACTTTTAATTTTCATTTGAATGAGCCCTCTTGCAATATTCTAGGACTGCTGGGTCAGGGGCAGATCCAACCTTTTGTTCTAGGAGGGGGGGGGGAGATTCTTACCAAAAAGGGTGGGGGTAGTGTCCTTTTTGTCGGCCAAACAAGGCTGATTTCTTTCACGTTTTAAGTGTCTCTGTTGGTCTCTTAATTAAAAAAATGGTGTTTTCATATATTACAATAATGCTTAAAAAAACTGTACTTGATCAACTGACAACTATTTACAAGAAAAATCCAAGCTTCCTGGCTCCACTGTTTCCAAACCTGTTGATTACCCTGTCAATGCTGATATTGATGTAATGGTGCACATTAAGGAGGGCCAAACCAGTGAGTCTAGTTTGCCCCATCTGTGCTCTGAGCCAGGTTTTAAGTTTGCATACAGTTTAGAAGCTATGCTTAGCAGATGCCATGCTCACCGGAAGAGATATGAAAATAGCAAGAAGTGAGCTGACATAAGGATATAAGTCTCTGTCACATTCCTTGGCAGTTTCTGCTGCTGAACAAGGAAAAATACCTCCTTCGCTTTTAACCCAAAGCCATCTACTTTTCCACACATGCGCTTCTGCCAAAACAAGCATTGCACTGGTAGACAACATGGTTATGCCAAGAAGTTGACAGTAAATGCTAGGGATCTCTTTGAAGGAAAATTACAGCAAATCGTCAGTACAATTCACAATATTTGATGGCAGTAGTATGGTTAACCAGAAAGAGTTCAGAGTATCTCTTGAGAATTGGCTCTTTAAGTCACTTATGACTGAGTAGAGCATAGGTAGAAAAACAGCATGTTGGTAATATTCTTCAGGTGAAGTATGAGGAGGATTATTTTGATGAACCTGTCTTTGTGTAATCCTGGGAACTTCAAGAGACAACTGGATTTCATCTGACAGTTCTTTTATTTGATCAAATACTAATGCAAACTCTTTGTCATACATTTCCCATCACTTTCCAGAACATCTAAAAGATCGAAAACGTGGCCATTGGCAGCACCCAAGTCCAAGGTCTTCTTCTGGAATAGCCTTCTGGAAGGTCACAGCAAAAATGCTGCGTTGGCGCTGAAGGCAAACCCCGAATTCTGCACTATGTAACATTGTCACAAGCGTCTTTGCCTTCAGAGCAGCTGCTGATTCACTCCAGTGACTGATGTGTTCTAAATACTGGATGATTTTTGGAAGTTCAGAGACAAACTGTATAAGTGACTTATGCCACTCAATCCACCTCGTCTTGCATATTCTCGTGAGATTAGCTTTAAGAACCTTATTCAAGACGTAATTTCTCTTCACAGATGCATTAAAAAAATAGAAAAACTTCTTTTATGATGCCTATGGAATTTCTGATGCTCAAAACAGCTGAGCTTCTTGACAAGGAAAGATTCAGGGCGTGGTTAAAGCAGGGACAATGAGACGCGTTTTTAACTTTTCTGAATTTCCACTACAGCACCAGAGTTATTTGATACTATCATTGTGCACCCATCTGTCCCAATTCCAGCACAGTCAAGTAGATTCAAACCCATTTCTTCCAAGAGGCTTAGAACTAGCTGGCCAGTAACTTTTCTTTTGACAGTCAGCTCTTTGTCTGCTGAAGAACTTTCAAAGGTGGCATGATGAAAGTCAATAAAACCTATGAAGTCCTCGCGTCTATGGTTATTGAAGGCATAGCAGAGAGCTAAACTAAGTTGCGATGAATGTGACACATCTGTTGTCTCATCAAAAATGATGTCATAATACCTTGCTGACTTTACTCTCTCTAGAATGACACCTATAACTTCTTTTCCACAACACTCAATCAACTGGTTTTGAGTTGTTCTGCTGATAAAGGTAGCATTTTTTCCTGATGTTTTCGTTGTTCCTTTAATTTACTGTCGCCACTTTCAACATGATAACGTAGTAGTTCTCAGAAGTTTCCAGTGACATGTCATCCAAGTTTAAGCTGTCATCATCCTGATGGCCCCTTAGTGGAATATTTTGCCTTCCTAGAAATATTATTGATTCCAGAATCGGCTTAAGCCTCTCTCTGTTTTCTGTTACTTGCTTTATTTGCTGTTTGTTAACGCGGTTATTTACAGATTCCTGTGGAGAATGGTAGGCTCTTAGAAGTGCCTTTTTTCATCTTTCCCTCGCCTTAAATGAACAGAATGCAGCTTTTGATACCCATTTGGCAGTTTCCATGGCCTCTCCAGAAGCTCACACTTTATTTGGTCATCAATGGCATGTATAGCACCGATGTGGATCCCAATATCGTTTTCCAGAAGCAGGGTGGGGGCGGGGTGTTGTTGGATGATCACTCTGAACGCTTACAGGGTTAACAGAAGATTATAAAGTGTCCTGAATTTTTCTATATTCGCCACTTCCAACAGAACGAATTGAAGAGCTACTTGCAGTTACGCTATCTGTTCTGCGAGACTTTGAAATGTCAAAGCGGTCAAGTGTCTTTTGTCCGCGCTTTCCCGACACTAATATCGCTTAAACAACAAAAGTCCTTGTGACAGACGCACATTCAAATTTCACTATGCACTGGAACGAAATGTTTGTTTTGACATTTCAGAACACTCAGGTCCGGTTGTGTTGCGTCTCGAATAGGGAGGCGACTGGCGAGAACTAGCTAAAACATACCAGGTAAGCTGTTGGTATGCTATGAGCGGGGTTGCCACCCGGTAAGAAAAAAATCACTAGATTCTTGAAAAAAATATCTCTAAATCAACACCTTAATCACTAGATTATTGACTAGGAATCACTAGAATTATAATACTCTTTGTCATTGTAATTAATAATGGTTTTGTTTCTTTATCATGTTCAATACAGGTGCACATACAGGAAAGGAGTAATATAACCTCCCCCCTAGATCTAGAAAAATATCTTTAGATTGATGTTTTGTTTTTTCTCAAGCAAAACTTACCCTTGAATTTTGAGAAATGCCTTTTTGTATCTTTATTCTGAGAACAGGGGCGTCATTTCGGGGGGGGGGGCAATTGCCCCCCCCCAATAATTTGGAGGAAAAACTGTCATATAGGCCATGCCCTTTGACTATCCAGATATGGACCTCTCTTGCCCTCCTTCCCCCCCCCCTCCCCCTCAACAAAATGCTGTAGCTACTCCCCTGTCAGAGAATAGAACAAAATCCTTGCTTCCTCCCTGCATGTTCCCAAATTGGTACTCTTGGCTTATACCCCGATCACTGAAAATTGGTTATCGGTGATCTAATCGAGATATTTGCTTATTCTTTTTTAATATTTTTTCCTTGTCAATCCAAACCCCAGTTTTTTCCCAGAAAATATAGGAACTATTTTTATTTTTACTTTAGTTGAGCTAGTATAATTACTGGGACACAAGTGACAATTTTGAAAATGGCCTTTTTTATATTTTCATGGGAAACAATGTTTCCCACTTTTCACAGATTTCGATAAGCATCTGTCTTATTGCTTCTTTTAAAAAAGAAGTACTTGTTAATTATACGTAAAACACCCACGAAGTAAAGTTATGTTAATCCTAATGAAATATGCCACAAAATGATGCAAATATTAATACCTTAGTTTATATAATATTATATTTTGGGCTATATATTTGCACATTGGTGGGAGGGGGGAGGGTGTGGGGGTAAAGTAACCTAACCTTACCCCCACCTCCCTAATGTGCCAATATATAGCCCAAGTTATACAAGTCCAATGCATTCTGTCATCCGTTATTTGTCTTGTGGCTATGAAACTGGTTTTCATAGATTGTACATTTCCTTATCATCCTTAGCAGATTCTCATCCCCAAAGCTATCCTCAGGGGCTGCTTGGGTCATGCTAAATCTAAAGGTATAGTTTTGGAACCTTTTAACTATGCTAAACAAAATGGCTATCTCAAACTTTAGATCAACCAATCTTGGGGGAAAAGAGGATGATAGAGGGGGCTAGTGACCGTTTGATCTGTTTGATCAAATAGAAAGGAAACCAGAAATTTTAATTTCCATTCAAATGGGCCCTTTCCTGATGTTCTAGAACCGTTGGTTCAATACAATCGCCCCTGGGGAAAAAAACAAATTAACATGCATCCATGATTTTTCTTCTGGTAATAGTACAAAATTCAACACGTTTGCAGATAGGGGCCTGAAACCTCTAAAGTAGGATTCTCTGATATGCCAAATCTAATGATTTGACTTTAATTAAAATTCTTTCACTCCCTGTTTCAAAAATCAGGCAATTTTTCATAGTTTCTTCGCCTTTTATGGGTAAAACTAAGCTTAATGAATCTTATGAATTTGAAATCAACATAATAAACCGATGATATATCGATTGATACCAAAATTCTGTTCCTAGAGTTTTGATTACTATTGAGCCTTGTAGCTCCATTGTTACACTTCGTTACCACAAACTGTTTGATATGTTAGCACATAAATCCCAAAACTTAAAAAATAGAACGTTATCTGCGCTTATTAGGTGTTTCAAGTAGATATTAGAAGTAAAAATTAAAATCATTAAACAATTCCGAGGGTAGATACCCCCCACTCCCCTTACTCCCAACCGACTTCAGTCATCAAACTACAATCGATTCAATCTATCTAGTTATATTACAAATCCTATTATAAAAAGCACTAAGTCCTATTTTCTTTTTCAATTATTTCTTTTCTTATATAGGAAATTATATTTAGTGTATAGCTACCTTCTTATTTTTCAATTTCTCAATTTCTGTTATATTTGCAGATGTAGAGGTTGTATTCATATCCAGCATTCACTCTACTTTCAAAGGTTTTAACAGAAGAAAATCTAATTTAGAACTGATGGATTATAGAGAAAAAAAAAAGAAAGAAAAACACATAAATATGAAGACAATTTTTATTATTTATTTTATATTTGCATTTTACAATTTACAATTTATTTTATACTTGCATAGATGCTAATCTTGAACATCTTAGGAACTGTAGTGAATCACTGTCGCTGTTTAAATGACTGTTTTGTGTTTTTTTATTAATTAGCTTCTTGTATGATTTATTTGATTCAACCATGAATCTACGCGCTATATCGTGAAAAAAATCACTAGGTTTAGGAAAAAATCACTAGGCAACATAAGAAATCACTAGAAATAGTGATAAATCGTTAGGGGTTGCAACCCTGGCTATGAGGTGAGAAATACTCGAGGAGGAAACGGCAGTCGAGGAAAAGCTGTAGACTGCTACAAAAACGGCTAGAAAAAAATTATTATCCTTTTTACCACCATTTTGAGGAAGATTACAATTATTATCCTTTTTTGGTCAAGTATCTTAGATGATTTATTTGTTGTATTGATGTGCCTGTTATCAATATTTTTGCCATTTTCCTTGACTGACTGTCAAAGCCACATCCACCTGGCCCCCACTTGAAACGGGGTCTGTCAAAATATAAACTTTGATTTATTATCTTTTTTGTGGACATTATATCAATATTTTACATTTCGAATTCTCGCAATATCGACAGACAATCAGCCAAAATGTAAAATTGCTCGTCGTGTGGATAAAGACGTTGCTCAGTGATGTTTCGAAACGTATTTTTCTGGTGCCAAACAGTTCGTACAAACACAGCTAACTTCAACCACCATTCCTTTTCATATAAAATTAAGCAGCCAAATTGACAAGTTGCCCGTACCCATTTTACAGGTATTGAAAAACACAGAAGAAACCCCTGAGCACATACTATTGAATTGTAAAATACTGGAAAGAAAGCAAGGGAATCACCTCAATTTGAAAATTACACTAGGTCTAAATTATACCCACTGACAGATGTAAAAACTTTAACCCAGTCTTCAAAAAGAGATTTCTTCATACATGCTTTTAAACTGTTAATGGATCTAAACCTACAACACCATCTATATAGTAGGTCAATTTATGCTGACTTTATTGATTTGGACACACCCTACTATGATTATATCACATATTTTTACCTAATTAGTTAATCTACATGTTTACATATTCATCGATATTTTGAATATTTATAAGCAGTGTTTACAATTATGCCGTTTACTATAATAGTAACGTAATTTTTGCAACTATAGAATTTACATTGTAAGGCAACATCTCATTCAAACTCAAGTGAATTGTCCCAAGAAGAAGTCTACGAATTTATCACGAGAAAGAAGAAAAAATTTAAAGATTGGGATACATTTTCAACCCGACCCACAAAGAAGAGGGGCAAATGATCTAATTTTCAGGACGCACACCTTGATTGTCTACAGTTGATTGAACGTAATGTAAAAAGGTTTTAGAGTCTAGTTACAGTAGCTAGAACATGCGTTAATGCAGACTTCTGTAAGTGCAGTTAAAAAATTTTACAGCCCGTCTAGGGGGGGGGGCGATCCCCCCCCTCTGGATCCGCCCCTGTGCTGGTTGAATATGAATATCCCTGGGAAGACAAAAAAAAACAAAAAAATTGGCATCTGTGATCTTTTTTCTGGCAAAAAGTACAAAATTCCACATTTTTGCAGATAGGAGCTTGAAATTTCTACAGAAGGGTTCTCTTTATACAATGAATCTATGGTGTGCTTTTCATTAAGATTCTATGAATTTTAGGGTATGTTTCCCTCTTTTTTTGAAAATAAGGCAAATATTCTCAGGCTTAT
Source organism: Artemia sp. Qi Xiang Cuo (assembly GCF_049724085.1). NCBI lineage: Eukaryota > Metazoa > Arthropoda > Branchiopoda > Anostraca > Artemiidae > Artemia > Artemia sp. Qi Xiang Cuo. The sequence continues at coordinate 45,953,968 of NC_142804.1, read as the reverse complement.
AACTTTTGATGGGTAAGACTAAACCTGATGAAACTTATATATTTGAAATCAGCATACAAATCAGATTCTTTTGATGTATCTATTGGTATAAAAAATTTTGTTTTTTAGAGTTTCAGTTACTATTGAGCTGGGTAGCTTCTTACTTACAGTTTGTTACCACAAACTGTTTGATGATCTGTTACATACTGTATGCTTGATTATGCCAACTGCCATTTGTGCGTGCTTTTGAAATTTTAATTTCTCATAAACAACAATTCCCAAGTTGATCCCAGTTGATGAAGAATTAATCAATTGTCTCAAACCATCCTCCCCAATCATATGGCACTGCCACTTTGTCTTCACTCTCCAAAACTGCAGCAACTTGTACTTCTGAATATTAAATTCAAGCTTCCACTTGCAGGCTCAAAGTGAAAGCCAATACAGGTCTTCCTGTATGAAATCTTTTGTAACTGATGACCCTGCAGAGCCAATAAGCTTTGAATCAAATATAACATATATAGCTAGGCATAACTTGATAGAAATCCAGGGTAAAACCAAAAGAGGGGGAGTTCTGCCATACTGCTTTTAAAAAATGGCATGCTTTAAGTATGGAGAAAAATTTCATAGTGAAACATTGTAGGCTACATGAAAAAAAATCTTGTCAAATAGGTGGCTAATATTAATAAAAGCAGGGGCAAATCTCCAGCATTTTATTTGGGGGAGGGGGGCAAGAGGGGTCCATATCTGGATAATCAGGGGCCATGGGATATATAATAATTTTTTTCCACATTATTGGGGGGCCACTGCCCTCAACCTCCCCCTCCCTAATCCCCCCACAGCCCTCAGGACCAGGGTTGTAAGTTATGCCCTGGGGGCATATAAGGTTTTTATAGAAAGTGTTGTTGTAGAAACTTCAAAAACTCATTTTATTGGAAAGTGAAAGGGCTATTGCCCTTTTTAATACTCGAAAGTGATTGGAGTGCAACTAACTCCCCTCTCACGTCCACCATTTCCCCAAACACATCTAATCAAAATTTTTAGATAGCCATTTTGGTCATTGTAATTGAAAGTTTTAGAAATTATTTATTTGAGGATGACAAACCCCCACACCCCAAAGGGCAAGGTTTGTAAGTTATGCCCTGGGGGCATATAAGGTTTTTATAGAAAGCATGGTCATAGAAACTTCAAAGAGGGCTCATTGGATTAGTGATCAGATGCTCTAGTGCTCTTTTTAAGAGTCAAAGTAATCGGAGGGCAGCTATTCTCCCCTCTACACACACATGTCGTATTGTCCCGAAATGCATCTAATAGAAGTTTTGAGATGGTCATTTTATTCAAAATATTCAAAAGTCTAAATATCACATAACAAGGCTTTTGGGGTTGAAACAAACCCATGATATTAGGGGCAAGGGTTGTAAGTTATGCCCAGGGGGTATTTAATGTTCTTATGGAAAGGATGGTTGTTAAACTTTAGAAGAGGCTCGGGAGTTTTTCATAGGCAGCGCAATCGCGCTGCCTAAGTAAAGAACGATGTTGGCATAATGTATTATTTTTTTTTCTTTAGACCAGGGCACTTCGTATCGAAGGAGTTGTCGTAGAAACTTGGAAAAGGGCCCATTCGACTGGAAATTTGAATGGGTAGTGCCCTTTTTAATAGTCGAAAGTGATTGGAAGGCAACTAATACCCCTTCCATGCCCACCATTTCCCCAATCACATCAAATCAAAATTTTGATATAGCCATTTTGTTCAGCGTAGTTGATTTCCAAATAGAAATTATGTTTTTGAGGAGGATACTCCCTAAAGCCCTCAGGGCAAGGGTTGTAAGTTATGCCCTGGGGCAAATAAAGTTTTTATAGAAAGCTTTGTTGTAGAAACTTAAAAAAGGGCTCAATCGATTGGAAATTCAAGGGGATAGTGTCCATATTAATAGTCGAAAGTGGATGGATGGCACTTAACCCCCCTCTCACGTCCCTATTTTCCCAAAACACATACCCTTAATATTCTTAGATCACCCTTTTGTTCAACGTAGCTAAAAGTTCCGGAAATTAGGTCTCTTAGGATGACAAATCCCCCCCCCCCCACAGTCCTCAGGGCAAGGGTTGTAGTTATGCCATAGGGGCATATAAGGTTTTTATAGAAAGCGTTGTCGATGAAACTTCAAAAAGGGCTCATTTGATTGGAAATTGAAATTGCTAGTGCCCTTTTTAATAGTCGAAAGTGATTGGAGCGCACCCCTTCCAGGCCCATCCCTTCCACCCCTTCCAGGCCCATCATTTATCCAAAAACACCCAATCAAAATTTTGAGATAGCCATTTTTTTCAATGTAGTTGAAAGGTCCGGAAATTATATCTTTAAGGATGACACTCCCCCCCGCAGCCCTCAGGGTACGGGTCATAAGTTATGCCCTGGGGGCATATAATGTTTATATTGAAAGCTTTGTCGTAGAAACCTGAAAAAAGGCTCATTCGATTGGAAATTGAAAGGACTAGTGCCCTTTTAAGTAGTCAAAAGTGATTGGAGGGCAACTAAGCCCCCTCTCAAGCCGACCTTTTCCTCAAACACATCCAATCGAAATTTTTAGATAACGATTTTGTTCAACGTAGTTTAAAGTTTTAGAAAGTAAGTCTTTGGGGATGATGACCCCCTCAGACCCCTCGGGGCAAGGGTTTTAAGTTATGCCCTGGGGGAATACAAGGTTTTTATTGATATTGGCGTTGTAGAAACTTCAAACAGGGGTCATTTGATTGAAAATTAGAAGGGCGTTACCCTTTTTAATAGTCAAAAGTGATTGGAGGACAACTCGCAACCCCCTCACACCCTCTATTTCCACAAACACATCCAATCAGAATTTTGAAATAGCAATTTTGTTCGACATAGTTAAAAGTCCGGAAATTATGTTTTTGAGGATGACACTCCCCCCTCCCTTCCCCCACAGCCCTCGGGGGAAGGGTTGTAAGTTATGCCGTGGGAACATATAAGGTTTTTTTATAGAAAGCGTTGTCGCAGAAACTACATAAAGGAATCGTTCGATTGGAAATTGAAACGGCCAGTGCCCTTTTTTATAGTCGAAAGTGATTGGAGGGCAAGTAAACCCCCTCTCACGCCCACCATATCCCCAAACACATCCAATCAAAATTTTGAGATAGCCATTTTGTTCAACGTAGTTTAAAAGTCTGGAAATTATGTCTTTGAGGATGACAACCCCCTCACAACCCACAGAGCAAGGGTTGTAAGTTATGCCCTTGGGACATTTAAGTTTTTTTTAGAAAGTGCTGTCGTAGAAACTTCAAAAAGGGCTAATACAATTGGAAATTGAAATGGCTAAGTAAATGGGGACTAAGTAAAGAGGAGGACACTCCCCCACAACCCTCAGAGCAAGGGAGTTAAGTTATGCCCTGGGGGCATATAAGAACGATGTTGGCAGAATGTATTGTTTATTATTTTTTTCCTTTAGGGCAGGGCATTTCGTATCAAAGTAGTTGTCGTAGAAACTTTGAAAAGCGCTCATTCAAATGGAAATTTGAGTGGCTTGTGCCCTTGTTAAAAGTCAAAAGTGATTGGAAGGCAACTAACACCCCTTCCACGCCCACCATTTATCCAAACACGCCCAATAAAAATTTTAAGATAACCATTTTATTCAAAGTAGTTGAAAGTTCTGGAAATTATATCTTTGAGGATGACACTCTCCCCCACAGCACTCAGGATAAGGGTTGTAAGTTATGCCCTGGGGCATATAAGGTTTGTATTGAAATTTTTGTTGTAGAAACTTCAAAAAGGGCTCATTCGATTGGAAATTGAAAGGGCTAGTCCCTTTTTAATAGTTGGAACTGATTGGAGGGCAACTAACCCCCCTCTCACGCCCACCATTTCCCCAAACACATCCAATCAAAATTTGAGATAGCAATTTTGTTCGACGTAGTTAAAAGTTCTGGAAATTAGGTCTTTGAGGATGACAACCCCCCACAGCCATCAGGGCAAGGGTTGTCAGATATGCCCTGAGAAAGGGCTAATGCCCTTTTTAATAGTCGAAAATGATTGGAGGGCAACTAATCTCCCTCCAAAGCCCACCCTCCCATTATGTTTAAAAATTAAATGTTGCCTTAAGATTAAATCAAAATGCACTGTGTTAATGCTAATTCCATATAAGGCATCTCAGCAGTATCCCAAGAACGACTGAGGGTATTATGTTCAAACTTTCAGGGCTACTTCTGCTCTTAAAACTTAACCAAATCAAAATAGTGCAAGTGTATCCAAGCTATCAAATAAAGTAAACATATTTTTTTGCGAATGGGATCAAGTTTTCTATTTTAGGTCAACTAGATGAGGTCTAAAACTAAATTAAACACTACTATTTGTGTCCAGATTTTTAAAAGGGTGTAGGTTGTTAAAAATTGCTGAAAATTTTTTGCCAGCATACAAATAGCAGGTCAAACTATAAAGTCTTAAAAGACGAAAACATTTAAAGTATTATTTTCTTTTTCCCTGATAAAGACTATGTCAATATAAAAAAAAACAGAAATTAAATAAAAAAAAACTTTCCACAAAATAAGTTTTTCAAAGAAAAGTAAAAAACTCCATTAAATCAAAAGTGAGCAAAAATAAAATCAAATAATCTACCAAGCGTGAAACTAACACAAATCAGCATCGATAAATAAATGAAATCCAAAACGAACAGAAATTACAATAAATAACCGAGTCAAACTCAAAACGTGCAGAAATTAACATGAGTAGGGCTCAAATCCCCTATGCATTCCCAAGGCCAGAACATAATTTGCACTTTACTGAAAAAAATAAAAATTAATGTGCATTGTCAGTTTTATATTTAGTAATCAAAATTTTAATATTATTTTATTTATTAAATTTATAAAATTAAAAAAATTTTTTTCAGTGAAGTGCAAATTATATTCTGGCTTTTAGAAAGCATAGGGTTTATAACCCTACTCAGATTAATTTCTGCTCGTTTTGAGTTTGACTTATTTTAATTTCTGTTTGTTTTGGGTTTTATTTTTTTATTGATATTGATTTTTGGTAGTTGTATACTTCATAGATTATTTGATTCTATTTTTGTTCATTTTTGGTTTAATGGAGTTCTTTACTTTTCTTTGAAAAACTTATTTTGTGAAAAAGTTTTTTTAATTAGTCTTCTAAAATAAGGCAGATTTTCTCTCGTAGCTTTAGATGTAGTACACTAAAGTTAACGAATCTTGAATATTTGGAATCAGCATAATAAATCAAATCTTGTAATGTATCTATTGATATCAAAATTCCGTATTTTAGATTTTTGGTTACTATTGAACCGCATCGCTCCTTACTTACAGTTCGTTACAAGAAACTGTTTAACAGAGGCGAAAAAAGTATGATTGCAAAACATGCATTAAAAGAACCAATTTTTGATGGTAATTCGAAAAATATGCAATTCCTTGAGCTAATAGATACCCAGCAAAAGTAAACTAAATTCTAAGAAAGTCTCCTATATTTACGGAAAAAGGGGAAAACCCTTCCACAAATATGTTCTTTCGTTTCTGAAATGAACTTAGTTTAGAATTTATCCTAACTAATATTATGCCACTCATTTTTCAACAAATGGAATCGATCACCTAAGCACTTCTCCCTTCAAAAAAAAAAAAAAAAAAAAAAAAAAAAAAAAAAAAAAAAATAAGTGCCAGAGAAATTGTGTTAATCTACAGGCAAATTTTTACCCAAACCAATCTAGGAAGCTATTGATTGATTTACAAGTATTGATATATAACATTTAACAACAAGCAGTGGGGTTTTTGGCAGTGGTAAGTAGAGAGGGAGGTGCTACTCCGATCGCTCACACCTGCTGCCACCTACAACTTTTTAACACCAAATTTGGACATAGAGTCCCTAGGGAGAACACGTGGTTAATGGGGTCAATGACCTCTTTTTTCCAAGGTCGATGTTGTTGTTGTTGTAAGCGCACGCTCTAAGCGAATGTCAAG
>NC_142804.1:45901923-45947525 GCF_049724085.1 Artemia sp. Qi Xiang Cuo | reverse complement strand
AATGGTTTATATATGAGTTGCCTAATAAATGAGATTTAATTATTATAAATAAATATTTTTGGAATATAACCTATTACTCTTGAACAACTTATTTATAAACTAGTGATATATTTCTAACAACGTTTCAATAGCTTAACTGGTGTTGATAACTTCTTTGTATGGTTACAAAAATGAAATACCTTTGGGGCCCCTTTAAGGGCTCAAGATGCAATTTGCAACAGAAGCAATTATTGAATTAAGAAAGAGTATAAATAAGGTATCAAATGATGTTTCCACTTTCATCCTAGCTAAATTATAGTGCCACCTAAAATTTTACATTTTATTCAATGTAATCTTGACAATTCAATGTTTGTGACTTATACAACTTTTACAAAATTAATCTATAATGAAATAGTAGGCTAAGTTTGAAACAAAAATTTTGGTAAAATTCTACTTTAGCTACTTTTGGCTATCTTGGAAAGGGGTTAGGTATGGAAAATGAAACTTTCAGGGATGGGGCTACAGGTTAAAGTATGTCCCGGGAAGGTATTTTGAAGTAACTACCTCCACTTCTTCTTCCTCTAGAGGGTCCTGAAAGTTGCCTACATGACATGTCTATACTTATTGAAATTTTGACAAAAAAACACTTTACCTTAATTTTCAGTTATCAGTTTCTTTTTCTGTGGCTGTAGTTCTGAAAATGCAATTCCTGCTATTTGAGTAGAATTTTAAGCCACATCAATATTTTTTTCAAAATTTAGGAAATGTATTTGCACATATTTAAAATGTTATAAATTGGGATTGAGCAAAGTTGTGAAGCTAAAAACAATTTTGTTGTACTTCATTTAAGCAGAAGATCTATTTTTAACTTTTATAACACACATAGGTTATTTTTAAAGGTCAGCACCCTTTAGAGGGAGAAGGAGTGGAGATAAGTACTTCAAAATACCTTCCCGGGACATACTTTAGCCTGTAGACCCATCCCTGAAAGTTTCATTTTCCTAACCTAACCCCTCTCCATGATAGCCAAAAGTAGCTAAAGTAGAATTTTACTAAAACTTTAACAAATTTTTATCTCTAAAAAATATACACAGAAAATATTATTGTCCAGGGTCTTAAAATTGAATTTACAAGAAAATTGATTATTATATTCAGAAAGAACATAAAATATAGCATCAAGTGGTAGTGTATGTTCACTTTATTTGTAGGTCAGTAATATAAACTGCTGAATATTCACCCATATATGGATATCCACTCTTTGACTATTGGAAAAAATTAGCTTGTAAGCTTATATAGAATGGTACTATCCGATCTCCTTATAATTAAAAACATTTTAGTCATCTAGTTGGAAAATTTGGCCCATCAGTATAGGAAAAATCTAAATTTGTCAACTTGTTGACAATAAATGTTGCCCCAGCAAAACTTAATTTTTCCCACTAGTTGACTAATAACTTCTCCCCAGCAAAACTTAATTTTTCCAACTAGTTGACTAATAACTTCTACCCAGCAACACTTAAATTTGCCAACTAGTTGACAATAAATGTTGCCACAGCAAAACTTAATTTTTCCAACTAGTTGACTAATAACTTTTCCCATCAAAACTTAATTTTGCCAACTAGCTGGAAAGAAACATTGCCCCAGAAAACAGTTCATTTTCCAACTAGTTGACTAATAATAGTTAGAACTTATTCTGAATCGTATAAAATATGTTAATATTATAGGGTTCTTCAAATTTAATTATCACTCTTGTTACTATTGTGTTACACCTTCTGACTCTCTTCCTGTCTCCCTCTTAATGGGAGATTTATTTTGAGTTATATATTGGGCTTTGAAGCCAGGGATTTTTTGATTTTATTCCCAGGATAATTAGTCTTATACCTGGTTCCAAAAGTGAGATTGAATTTGTCAAAGCTTGGAGGATTATTCCTCCTGTATGTTTAAAGCAAACGGATGCATATTTGAAGTTTTGTTAAATTCTATCTTGCATTTATTGGACATAAATTGTGTATGATCCTTCATTTATCTGCCTTTGTTTCTTTTCTGGAGGAATATTTTTGTCTCATTTTTAATTAATTTTCCCAACTAGTTGACTAATAACTTCTCCCCAGCAACACTTAAATTTGCCAGCTAGTTGACAATAACTGTTGCCCCTGCAAAATTTTCTTTTTCCAAGGAGTTGACTAATAACTTCTCCTCAGAAAAACTTAATTTTTCCAACTAGTTGACTAATAACTTCTCCCCAGCACAACTAAATTTAGCCAACTAGCTGGAAAGAAACATTGCCCCAGAAAACAATTCATTTTACAACTAGTTGACTAGTAACTTCACCCAGCAAAACTTAATTTTTCCAACTAGTTGACTAATAACTACTCCCCAGCAACACTTAATTTTGCCAACTAGCTAAAAACAAAGATTGCCCCAGAAAACAATTTATTTTTGAACTAGTTGACAAGCAACTTTTTCCCAGCAATACTTTCTTTATCCAACTAGCTAGAAACAAACTTACCCTATGAAGACTTTTGTTAGCCATCTATTTGGCAAGTAACTTTTCCTCAGAATAATTTCTTAGCTAACGACGTGACATAAAGAGAAAACATATATAAATATATAGATCCTTTGACTCAGTAGATCTTTTGACTCAAGGAGTTCGAATATAAGATGATAGATATCGATTTCTGTGATCTGTGTGCAGGTATAATCGGCTAGGATCTTGGCTGATAGTGAGATTTTGAGGTGTTTGAAGCACTTTAACAGTTTACAATGTAGGGTATGCTGTGCAGACGTCAGCGTATTACATTCAAATAGGCAGTGGTCAAATGTTACATTATTCATATTACAATACCTGCAAAGAGGGGACAAGGGAACTGAACCACTTGAATTAGGAAATTGATAAGTGAATGCAAGAAAATTTAGTCCATTTGTTCCAGAACAAATTCTATGATAAATTTTAGAAAAAAATCCTTATTGGGAAAGGGTGAAAGATTAGGATTATTCTTATTAAACATAATATCTGATAGTCTCCATTGGTAAATATCTCTAATGGGGATTGGTCTCCCACTTGGCTGGTCAATATTTATAGCATTTTTTGCTATTTTGTCTACCTGATGATTACCACTTATACCAGAGTGGCTAGGAACATACTGAAGATAATTTCTTATACCACTTGAAGCAAGATTATCAATAATACTAAGACAATGATAAGTTTCAATATCCAACTTATACTGAGGAGCTGAAGACAGCAACTCAAGGCTTGACAAAGAGTCAGAATAAATTATAATATTATTTGAATTAGCAATCAAAGGTTGGTTTTTCATAAGGTGTTCTAATGCCATGATTTGACATTTAACTCTGCAGACATTATAGATACATTATTATACAGTTTCTCACCCATTGCAATATTCAGGTGAGGAAGGAAAGCACCACTTGCTACTTTATCATTCAGTTTGGACCCATCAACAAAAATTTGGAAGTGGTTTTTATATGCAATTGTATAAGTTCAGCAAATTTTTTCTGGACGAAAGCAATGGGGGTTAAATCTTTAGTCCAATTTGAGAAATCAGTATTTATTATGGGAATTGACCAATTCCATGGAGGGGAATGGGGGAAAGCAGGTGCAATAGACTTTGTGGGTACAGGGAACTTCTTCTGAGTATTGGCATACTCATCTGCAATGCCTCTATACATGGCTGGATTTCTTAGCCAATTATGTAGGGTGTATGAGCTATTTGATTCAATTTTTGTAAGATGTTTTGTCAAGAGAAAGCTATGTCTCTCCCTTATTGTTGTTAATCCACTCTCCATAAGCAGAAACTTGGTGCTTGTGGGTTTCCTAAGACCAAATATGAGATGCATTATATCATTTTATGTTGTTTCAAGTTTATGCATCTGGGTCTTTGCACATGACCATAAACAATGAGCCCATAGTCAATATGGGGTCTTATATGTGACTTGTAAAACTGGAGTAAAGTTTTCTCCTTACAACCCCCGGGTGTGGAAAGAAGTCTTTTTAGTATAGTTGTTTTTCTATAGCATCTTTTTTATTGTGTTCTAAATGTGGAGGTGGAAATTAAGTTTTCGGTCAAGTATGTGACCTAGGTAATTAATATGATTATCTTCTGGAATAGTTTGTTCCATTTAGAGTTAATCTTGCATTAACATAATTTTGCATTTGGTGAAATTGCATTGTTTTCGACTTAATGGGTGCAATCGGTAAATCTGAATATTGGCAAAATTTTTCAAATTGGAAAAGTGACTTTTGCAGCTTTGACTTTGTAATCTCAAAGGTGTTGCCAGATGAATATAGCACCAGATCATCAGCATATTGTAGATTCGTGTGGGGGAGGTTCATGTCCCAGAGACATAGGGCAAAGAGGAGGCAGGTCAGGACTGCTCCCTGAGGAAGGCCTTTGGTTATTGTTTTTTGGGGCGAAGAGGCTGAACCTACACAAACAATGAAACTTTGCAATTCTATGAAAGATTTTATAAAAGATGCTAGCTTGGGGGGTAGTCCAAGGTTTGCAAGTATGGTAAAAAGGATTTGGTGGTTCACATTGTCGTATGCCCCTTCAAAATCTAGGAAAGCTGCAACTAGGACATTATTTTTTTAGAATGATTCATTTATTGCATTTGCTAACAATATGAAAGCATCTGTTGAGGAATGGTGTTTCCTGAAACCAGTTTGAGTGCAAGGGATCATACTATTTGTTTTCAACAAACCAGAGGAGTTGATGATAGATCATTTTCTCCATTATTTTTCCCATCACAGAGTAATCATTATAGGCCTATAAGACTCAGGGTTATTTTTGGGTTTATTTTTCTTTAGAATTGGTAGGATGGACAAACATTTCCAGATATTGGGGAATGTAGATGAAGCCCAAGCATGATTATAACAATTTAGAAGTTCCTGTTTATATGAAGGGGTGAGATTCTTTATTCATGTAGGGTGTATATTGTCATAGCTGCTGATAGTCTTGGTCCTAATATGAATTGTATTGCATTATTCATTTCCTGGATTGAAAATGGGCTGGTTATATACTCGGATCCTGTGCAAGGTTGTTAACTTGGATTCATAAGAATTGGGGAAGTTTTACTGCAATTATTTGATGTTAGTTTATTAATAAAAAGAGTGGCAAATAACTTTGCTTTTTCATTGTCACTGTCCTAATGGGTATTATTATGTATAAGGTCATACAGGAGTGGGTTGGGGGAAGTTTTTTTCCCACAGATGTGGCTTATGACTTTATGTATAATTGGCTCATGTGTTTCTCTGGAAAGATTATTTGCAAAAAGTATTCCAGTAGTTATATTTAGCATTTATTATAGTCCTTTTCAGATTAGATTCTGCTTGTAATTTTCTTAAATATGTAGTAGGTGATGTTTTTTTAGGAATGTTCTCCTAGCTACCTTTTTTGTTCTACATTTATTTTGACATGAAACTTAATTTTCATGAGTTTCTTCTTAAACAAATTTGCAGCTTACATTTATTGATTTTTTTTACATGACTTGCATTTGTGTGTCATTTTCATCTATTTGAATGAATTTGTAATATGAATTAATTTGCTTAATCTACTTCTTTTCTCTTTTCCTTTTCATTTGTAAAGGTTTTTGGATACAATGCCAAAGTACTTAGAATTTTACTAGTAAATTCATTTAAGGAACTTATTCTGCAAAGGCGGTTTTTCAAAAAAAAGTAAACAAATACATTAACTACCTAAGACCATCAAAAAGAAGTCATTAGTAATTCATATGTAAACAGACGTGAATCACCATCAGTAAATCTTTGAAACACAAAACAAACAGGAATGACAACAGAGTGTGGCTGTGGGGGGTCATATTATCCCCAGACGCATCGTTTTTGGACCTTTCAACTATACTGAATGAAATGGCTATCTCAGAGTATTCATTGGAAGTCCTTGGGAGGAAGATGGAAGGGGACTGACTAGTTGCCCTGAAATCGCTTTTGACACTAAAAATGGGCAATATAACTTTGACCCAATATGGGTCACTATAGGAACAAATACCAGGAAAAATCTTAAACAATTCCCTTATGGTCTCTAGGTAAATCAATTGACAAAAAAAAATTGCATGACTTATTCAAAATTGTCAATTTTAGACCATGTTATAAAAATACAACATTAACATCTCAACCATATAAATTAGGGGAACTTTCACTTGGTGTAGAAGGATTTAAAACAACTGTTGTAAGGCACATTGGTAGGCCACATTTTTTTACATTAAAAAGAGGTATATTCTGATTTGCACTCTTTGCAGTGGCTCTGCTTGTCAGTGTTTTGGCCAGTGATAAAGCCCATCAGGTTGAGCAGGTATTGTCAGTTGGATTTAATAGCATTTTTTAATGGGACTAGGACTTACTTCAACATTTGCAGATGGTCTACAATGTTTATGTTGGGGCATCACATGTGCTGAGGCATACAACCCTGCATAAACTTCAGATGTAAAGGCTCTCAAGATCATAGGTTCATCTGTCCTTGAAGTCAGTATGCCCATTCTTTTGCACTAAGATCTTACATCTAAGATCTCACATCTTTCTTCAAAGATTTCCAGTCTTTTAACTCATCTTTGTTCTAAGATCTTACAGCTCACTGATGTTAGCAAAGTGTGAAAGACACCATCTTTCTGCCATATAGAACAATGATGAGAGAACTTTGATGATATACTCATCATTGTTCTTAGACTGCTGATCAGAGCAGAATGATGAAAGATGTTTGCAAAAGAACGCTATTAGATGTAAAATCTTAGTGCTAAGATTTCACTTTTAAGCATTCTTTGTCAAAAAATCTAAGATCTTAGCAAAAAGATGAGTAAAAGAACAGCCCAAAAGAACAGTGGTTTGACTTCAAGGAACTTTTCAAAAAGCTTTTTGAGAAGAAGAACAACTGCTTAATTCCAGAGTCTCCTAAAATATTTCTGATTCATTTCTGGCTACACAACAGCAACATCTTAAGAAATTTATGAAAATTCTTGTGCATATTTAGCTTGAGTTATCAGAAGGAAATCCAACCAATTGTGCGCCAAACCACTTTCTGGATCACAATGTGGTGGTTTTTTGTGGATGGTGAAGTCCTCCCTTCACAAGACTGCTGACAGTCTGGTATTATAATTTCTTTTTGTTTGCATTAAAGCTTGTTTTGTAGCCAGCTCTCAAGATCCTTGGTTCATCTGTTCTTGAAGTCAGTGCTTTGACATCCAATCTGAAAAGAAGCCAGCTTTTGCAGACTGCTGTATCAATAAATTACCTGAAGATTCTAATACTCTATTACTCCATCTGAAGATGAGTCTCTGCCAGAATGTCTACTAAATCTATACCACCCATATAATGGTTCTACTCATAAACAATGGCTGGCATTGAAACTTCAACCCTGGATATATCCTTTATGTTCCAGCATCTGTACATATTCTATGACATAATTCCTGCATATGTTGAAGCCAAGCAAACCTTGCTGTTTTCTAACCATTTTACTACAATAATGCCATAATGAATGTTAGTCCTGTAATCTGATGTTCCTCTCTCTTGTTTCTTCATTTCACCATCTATGAGGAGTGGGCAGCTCTTTAGTCACACTTTGTTCAATGTACCATGGAAATTCTTAGATTTTGAGCAAACTCATTAGTTTCAAGCTCAAAGACAAGCTGACAAAGTAAATCTTGCAGTTCATTTTCTTTGGTAAAGTACTCATCAGACATAGAACTATGTTGCCTGTAACTATAATCTGGCTTTATGTCATCTTCATCAAGAGTGTCCTTCCCTTGATAAACTTCAAAATCAAGTACAAAACCTGGCACATCAGCTCTTGTGACCATTTTTTTTTGCTTTTTCAGCAGAATTGCTTTGCCCCTTGAAAGGAATCATTTGCTTGTCAATTATATGGTCTTTTTTTGGGTTGACTTCAATAAACTTGGATTGGATATGATCAAGGAAGGGTGGAATCTTGTATAGCTTGTCAAAACCTTGTCCTTCAGGTTTCTTAGCTTTATTGTTGTTGTTGGAATGGTCAGAAGGTAGTTACTATTCCTAAATTTCAATTTTAGATTAACCCTAGGCATACTGGATGTTTTTTTTACATAACATCAATGAGAACACTTCTATATACCCTAGCATTTTGTATCAATCCTGCCAGTCCCTGGTTTATAAGGCAAGCCAAATTCTTTGTTTCAAAAAGCAAGCAAATTAATTTCATTAACCTTTATCTTACCTTTCTCTTGAAAGGGTGTAAAGAGGGAGTCTTTGAATAGGTTGGAATAGGGGAGGAGCAGGTGTAGTGTGTTGGCCTCAGGCAGCTTGGTGCTGTGGTGAGTTGTTAGTAGTAGTAGTAAATATTGTACCCTGCAGTGATCACTCAACCAACAGCCCCCAAAAACGCAAAAAGAAGAATTGAAAGTAATAAAATGTAAAACTGAATCCTATAGGATAAATAAAAAAACAAACAAACTAGTTTTTGAACTATAAGCAAGGAGCAGTATTAAAAATTAAAAAGACAAATTATATGCATATGAGGGAGGTTGCCTTGTACTCACTGCCTTGGTTGTTACAATAAAGCTTTTTAGCATTTTCACAAAGCTTATTATTTTCATTTCAATGGTCCTTCTGTTTCAGCAATTTGTTTCACAATTTTTTAGCCACAATTGTCTGATGTTGTATTCTTACAATGTTAGGAATTGTATCTTGCTACTGATATAGATTCTTGGATACTTTGTGAATTCCAACTACAATAAGTTTAAGTTGTGTATATTTTATACACATATGACATGCAATTAATATCCCACCTCTTCTTTTTTATTTCCAGTTTCTACCTTGGGAATTGCCTACCTTCTCAATTGTTTTTCTTATCCCTTGGTTTGGTAACTCACTGTTAGGTCACATGTTGCAATGCAGCTCCCAAAGGCATAAATCTATTATCATCTTTCAGTATTCAGTCCCTTTGAAAGATGTTCTGGAAGCACTGTTTTTTTTACTGCAAAACTGGTAGTGCAAGCTTGAAAAGTACAGTGTTGTTTTGTACAGCAGTCATGTCTATTACCTTAAATTACCTAAAATCACATAATCCAGCAAAATAATCAATTTGTTTTCTGGGGCAGTGTTTCTTTCTGGCTAGTTAGCAAAATTAAGTTTTGCTGGGGAAAAGTTATTAGTCAACTAGTTGGAAAAATTAAGTTTTGCTGGGGAGAAGTTATTAGTCAACTAGTTGGAAAATGAAAGTTTTGCTGGGGCAACATTTATTGTCAACTAGTTTGCAAATTTAAGTTTTGCAGGGGAGAATTTATTAGTCCACTAGATGGAAAAATTAAGCTTTGCTGGGGAGAAGTTATTAGTCAACTAGTTGGCAAATTTAGATTTTTCCTATACAGATGGGCCAAATTTTCCAACTAGATGACTAAAATGTTTTTAATTATAAGGAGATTGGATAGTACCATTCTATATAAGCTTATAAACTAATTTTGGTAAATATATACTAAATCATATTATTGAGTTTCAAATAAAGTGAATATACCATTTGATACCTTTTTTATGCTAATTACAAATAGGCCTATAACAACCATTTCTATCAGAAATGAATTTTAGCCCTGCCCCCTATATATATGTCAATTCAGGATATATATTTGCACATATGGGGGTGGGGGTTAGGTTGGGGGGGGGCTGAAAATCATTTCTGATAGAAATGATTATTATATTTTTAATCAGCATAAAAAAGGCATTAACCTAAATGGTGTATTCACTTTATTCCTAACTCAATAATATGATTTTGTATATATTTACCCTAATTTTTTCCAATAGTCGAAGGATAGAGTTCCCCCATATAGGCCTATTACTCAGTAGATTCACCCCTGAAAGTTTTATTTTCATACCCTAACTAGTTTTCATTTTCCTAACCTAACCTCTTCCAAGATAGCCAAAAGTAGCTAAAGTAGAATTTTAGTATGATTTTTAAAGGTCAAGACCCTCTAAAGAGAGGAGTGGAGGTAGGTGCTTCAAAATACCTTCACAGGACATACTTTAGCCTGTAGACCCATCCCTGAAAGTTTCATTTTCCTAATTTAACCGCCAAGATTGCCAAAAACTGGATTTTACCATAATTTCTTCGAAACCATACTCACTTGCCAGACTGTCTTCCTGACACGCCAAAGCTTGTAAGTTTCATACTCGTCATCCATTATTCTGCAACTTTAAATTTTGACAATTTCTTATGACCATTGCCATGCAACAAATCTGTCGAGTACTCTGCCCGCTTCTGTTTGACATTAATTAAAAAAACTTTTTCCACAAAATAAGTTTTTCAAAGAAAAGTAAAGAACTCGCGAGTAATACTTAGATCGAATATGAAAATCAAGCTTAAAACGAAAAAAATATATTTTGTTATTGAACCATAAATGAAACTTAAAACGATCAGAAATTAAATAAAGAATCAATGCAAACAAACATACAATAGATACTAATGTAAATGAATAAATAAATCTTAAAACTAGTGATACTTAAATTGAATATGCAAATGAAGCTTGAAACGAACCAAAATCACTTCTAACAAGAGTTTGGGTATCGCCTCTTTCTCTCACTGTGTAAAAGTCTAGAACCAACTGCGTCATTGGTGGTTTACTGAAAACCTATTCTATTACAAATATTTTCTTTTTTACCTATTATTGAAAATAACATTAAATTATAGTGAAATTTATAACTGATGAGCTTTCAGCAATTAATATAATTATACATCAAATATTAAGTTTAATTTATTAGTTCTTTCTAAAGTTGTTCAAGACGAATATAGTTTCACTGCAAACAAAAGTTTGGATGATGCCCCCTTCCTTAACTGTAAATAAAAACCAAAAGCCTGCTGTGTCATTGGCACTTAACTGAAAACGAATTATATTACAAATATTTTCTTTTCCAGTTCTCACAGCATTGAAAATGAAAACAAACTTATAGTGAAATAAATTCTTGAACTGATGGATCTTTCAACAATTAATGTCATTATACATCAAATATTCAATTTGATGTTGTTTATACTTTCTAAGACTGTTCAAGACGCATATAGTTTTCAGTAAAGCACCAATAACGCAGTAGGTTCGAGACTTTTACAGTGAGAGAAGGAGGCGATATCCGAACTCTTGTTTACGGGAGGGGCTAGATGCCCTCATATCTTTTTTTACTTTGAGAAAATGAGATAGAACTTTTAATTTCCATTCAAATGAGCCCTCTCTGAAGTTTATACGAGCATTCCTTTCATAAGAATCATAGACAAACCTAGGACA
Organism: Artemia sp. Qi Xiang Cuo; assembly: GCF_049724085.1. Taxonomy (NCBI): domain Eukaryota; kingdom Metazoa; phylum Arthropoda; class Branchiopoda; order Anostraca; family Artemiidae; genus Artemia; species Artemia sp. Qi Xiang Cuo. Next base: position 45,936,284 of record NC_142804.1, on the reverse strand, counting down.
CAGCTTACAATGCCTGCCCCTGGGACCTGGTTGGTTGTGTCAACACCGGAGTTTTAGTTATTTGACCTTTGAAATATTTTAAAAAATGGCTATTTCGAAATTTATATCGGCTGGGTTTGGGAAAAAAGGGCGTGGGGGGGGGATGGCTAGGGGCCCTCCAATATCTTTTGACTCTTAGAAATTGAACTAGAACTTCCAATTTCTATTCAAATCAACCCTCTCTGAAGTTTATACGATCCATAAGAACCATTTTTGCCCCCAGGATATAACTTGCAAAGCCTGCCCCCAATCCTGGGGTGGTTGTGTCGACACTGGAGTTATGTTTACTTGACCTTTGAACTATTTTCAATAAAATGACTATCTGAAAATTTTTATCGATCACTTTTGACTTATAAAAAGTAAACAAAAACTAGAACTTTCAGTTGCCAACAAAATGAGCCCTCTTTGAAGTTTATACGAGCACCCCTTCCATAAGAACCTTATATACCCCAGGTCATAGCTTACAATGCCTGTCCCCAGGCCCTGAGGGGTTGTGTCGACATCAGAGTTTCGTTATCTTACCTTTGAACTATTTTTAATAAAATGGCTATCTCAAAAATTTTATCTGATGCAATTGCTACTTCAAATTTTATATCGGATATATTTGGTGAAAAAGAGCTTGGGGGGCTAGTTGCCCTCCGATCACCTTTGACTCTTAAAAAGGGCACTAGAAATCTCGATTTTCGATTGAATTAACCTCCTTTGAAGTTTATACGACAACCCCTTCTATATGAAGTGCCTCTGGAAAAAAATAAATGGAGTGTGGGGGGAGGCTTACTACCCTCCAATAACTTTTTACTCTTATTTTCAATTTCCAATTAAATGAGCCCTCTATGACGTTTATACGAGCATCCCTTCCATAACAACCGTATATGCTCCCAGTGTCGGTCTCTGTGAGTCTCTGTGAGTGTAGTCTCTGTGAGGATTAGAAATTGGGAGTAGGGGCCGCTAAATTTTCCTCACCAGGAAACTTTGACCAAACAAAATATTTGACAGTTATCTAGAAAATATTTTGGAAGATAACAGAAAATAATTTAGCGGTTCCGTTTGGATGTCTGTATCTGATCCGATCTTTTTTGAGCGAGGAAGGGAGTAGATATTCAGGCTGCTAGCATTAGAACATATAGCTAAAGAGTTCTCAGATTTAGGAAACTTTAGGAAAAATAAGAAAAAAGTGTCCCACTTGGCCTTTTGAGTTGATGAAAATTCTTCACCTTCTCCGAAAGAAGGATGAGTAGGCTATGGTCTTAAAGACTCGTCATTAGGTTTTTAACTTGAATGACTTCGTTCCTTATTCAAATGTCTTCAAAAGGTCAAAGTGTGACAATTTGCTTTAGCTTTCACAGAGTTTGAACAATGCATGAGAACTCCTTTATTAGATGTTCTAATCATAAAAGCACGAAGGTCTACCCTCTTCTTCACTCCCAAAGAGGTAGTATCATATACAGACTTTCAAAAAGAACTGTTTGGACATTTTCTTTTACCTTCTATATTTACTAGAGAACTGTCGACATCTTTTGTTAAATTTCCTGGTAAAAAAAAAAAAAAAAATCAGCGGCCTACAATCTTCCATCCCACAGAGATTAGGTCTGTTGTGACTGTAAAAAAATATGAATAGGTTAGTGACTCTCATTTCCCACGAATTTGATTAAAAATCGAATTGCCCTTTCTGGCAGCTGTCCAAATGACAAGAATTTAGGAATGCTCTCTCTTTGATCTTTTTTGAAGGGTGGTTATGATATGATGACTCCTTTGATTCTTCTTGGTATATTTACAAATGATGTTTGTAAATATAGTTTACAAACTCAAGTTTCCCTTTACATGCCCAACAGCAGTTAGTCAAATTGCAGCTAGACAACTTTCAGTCAATGTTTGGGAAATGCCCGAAGTACATTCATTTTGAATTTTGTAAAATTAGTTGCACAGAAAATTCTAAAAACAGATACAAATTTGAATTTGCAATTTTTAAATTAGTTTTCCTATTTGCAATTTTTGAATTATTTCCTATAGATAAAAAGAAATGCATATTTTTTATCACAGGGTTCAAACACATAATTCTTTTACAGGTGTCCAACATTAGCTAATCCCTATAGAAAGTTTTATTTTTTTTTATTGTAATTAGAAAAATAGGGAAACTGGTACTGGTTAATTATTGGAGATTCAGCAAGCTGAAAAGATATTTTTAATTATTATTTAACGCTCCCAATGATTGTTAAGGTTTTCAAATTTTCATCTCTTACAAATAATAAGCTACAGACCGCTGATCACGATAAACACAAACACTAATCGCAGTAGTAACCCTAGAAGTAGTGTTATTCGAAACGATTTGAACATATGAACAAATAGTACACCATAAGATTGCTCACGGGAGGTAAAATCCTCAAAGTCAATAAACGAATTTGAAGTTGGCTAAGTTAGTTATCTTATTAACTCATCCGCATTTTTGGCTATTTAAAGGCTCACTGAACACATTTTGTGCATCTCTGTAGGGGGAAACTATAAGTAATATAAGTCGTTTTCCGACAAATCTCTGAAGGTTTGCTGCAGGATACCTTGGAAATCTCCAATAGAACATTTTCTGTCAGGTTACTACCAGCTTGTTGCTGTTTACTGTTAAACATTGCTGTTAAACAAAGAAAAAAACATAAAAAGAAACAATAGGAAAAGAGAAGAGAGGAATAAACAAAGGAAGGATAAAAATACTGGACTAAAACTACAGAAAGACCTGCTGAGAAACTACCTTCACGAAAATAGAGGGACATCAAAAGGGATAGAGTTCCACAGTAGAATGGATTGACAAACAGGAGACCTTAGTGTTGCTGCTGATGACCGTTTAGGCACAGTTAATCTGCGAGAAGAAGTACGGAAAGAAGAAGAAGAGCATCCACCTGAACCAAGGCAATATACACGGATGATCTGCTACTTGATCTAAAGTTGGTTTTGCAAAGAGTGTTAATAAGGTGCATTCTTCGTTTGAAAAAATAGTTTTTTTTTGAAAAATCGACAAAAAGTGAATATTTTATGTTTAATAATTCACTAGGTATGGGTGACTTAAACTGCCGTTTTTTCGTTATTCCCCATTTTCATAGTCTCAGGTGACTTCGAATTTCGGTGTGTGATTTTCAACTCTGCAACAGAAAACGTTATCTTATATTATAAGTAAATCAAAAATGAGCTATGCTAAGATAGTCACAAATAGTGGTCGTTATAATAGTGCGGTTTTACGAAACTTTATTCGAATTTTTGTGACCATGCTATGCTTTTTGTGTCTGGTCTTTACTCTTTGCTTCGAGAAAGTGATCTGAATCAAATACGTATTCATATTTTCGGTATTACAAGTTTCCTCTTTATTCGCAACGTTCGTACCGGAATAGAAAATTAATCGGTCGGTTTGGTGGTACTGATATTATGTGTACTCTGTGGCGTCATCCACAGAACTCATTCTTTAAGCGTCTTTAAGGCCGGGCTCCCATAACCGTTGCATCCGGTTGTTTTATGCTGTATGTGGTATAGTATATATACCTATATTATATATATATATATATATATATATATATATATATATATATATATATATATATATATATATATATATATATATATATATATATATATATATATATATATATATATATATATATATATATATATATATATTTAGTGAATTTCTCCACTGTATGCGGGTCACAAACAAATATTATTATATTATTAGACATTCCGAGATTTTTGAGCAACACAAATATCTCAAGATCTGATTCGATATCACGCACGTTAGAGGAGGACCAAATAACAGGAAAGGAACCAAGAGGGAGGCTGATTGCCCTCCAGCTCCAGTAGCTTTTGGCCTTCAAAAAGAGCAAGAGAGTTTTCAATTTTTAATTGTACGATAAATGTACGGCCTTTAAAAAGGGCAAGAGAGTTCACAATTTTCCTTTCCGACCCCCCCCTCAAGTTTCTAAAACTGCCACTTCTATTTGAAGTGATGGGGAAAATTTTTTTGAACTTTTCTAGCCATTTTTCGAGCCGTATTTTGACGGGAAACAACATTGTTTCCTTCTGCATTGAAGTCCCTTTAGCCCAAAGTATCCTATAAGTTTCAGGCCAACCGAAAAACATCAGTGCTTTTCTAGCCCTCTTTTAAAGAGAAAAAACCGATTTCATAGGGACCAATCCTTAAAAAAAAAATTTTGTACATTAGTCCACTTGGCCCGTGGAATTATGGCTGGACGCTTCAAACTGATCAGAAAAAAAATTATGGCTTATTTTTCGGGCCCTTAGCCTCTGTCCCTTCCCTAAGATAATTATTGATGATCTTTTTTCACCAAGAAAATAATCACTGAAAGTTTCAAGCAACTTGACTTCTAATATCAAGCATGTCCTTTTTTTCAGCTATACAATATATCTATAAAGAACTGGCAGTTGCTTAATTTACAGTCCTTATCCCAAGGGCTCCAGAGGTTTTATGATCCTTGAATACAAATTTATCAATATTTTCAACTATTCTGAACAAAATGGGTCCCTCGAAATGTTAGTCAGATTTACAAAGATCAAAATAATGAAAAATAAGAAAAAGATTCTAAAACAGGAGGTGATTGCCCTCCAATCACGTTTTACTTTTAAAAAATGCACCAGGACTTTCTATTTTCGATTAAATGAGCATCCTCTGAAGTGTTTAAGAACACGAGAGGAGCGAAGGCGAGGAGGGGACAGCTCCTCTCCTATACAGAATTAATTCTGCTCGTCTTAGTGTTTACTATTGTTCTTTACTTTCATAATAAAGGGGTAGACCAGAAACATGCCAGAAATTAATGGAGATTAGATATCAATTTCTACCCTTCCCTCTTTCCTAGAACTATTCTATGTTTAGTTTATGACTAAATGAGAGTTAGGAAATTTTTGGATTAAAATGCACTCCTTGAGGCACCCCCCATGCCTACAAAGTGATTCACCAACCTACCTTCATCCCCTTCCTACGTGATTCCCCCTCCACAAACCTATTCCTTCCTATACTTATCTGAAGGCTCGTGGAGATTTAGTAAATTTGGGTTTAGAAACTCGCTCTTTCTTCATAATATAACCACAATAGAACCACACCTTCTTCATAACAGCTTATGTACAATTACACGCTTTTCTTCGTCTTAATTTCCCTTTGGCTGTTCAATTTTGCATTTGAGGTGAATTTTCCAGGGGAAAATTATTGGGGGAAATTTTCAGATCTTTCACGAAAGGAAACATTTTTTCGGGGAAATTTTCCGGGAGAATCTTCCAAAGAGAGATTTTCCAGGTGGTCGCTCGCTCTCCGGGGGGAATTTTCAGGGGGAATAAGTCAGACCCCGAGTTAAACAACTTTGTTGTTTTTGAGTAGCCAAAGTTTTAAGAAATACTTGCATAAAGGCAGCCACAAATAGCACAGGCTACTGGAGTTAAGCCCCAAAATGCCTTCTTTTAGAGAATCCCCTTCCCAAGAGAAGGTTTTCCCACTCTCCAAAAGAAATTGTCAATGATATTTTTGACCAAGAAAGAACTCCGTCACTTTTGAGTAGCCAAAATCTTAAGGAATTCTTGCATGATTACAAAATCAAACAGAATACTGGAGTGAACTTTTAAAAGTGGCAAAATCAGGGTACCAGAAGAAAATTGGCTACTTGTCTATCATATAATACACACTCGAGAACTTCCATCGCGAAAATTAGACAATACCCGGTTTTCACGTTGTCTATAACAGACAATTCCCTTCTGCTTGTTGGGAAACTACATTACAGCTATAGTTTAATTAAATATTTAGTTGGTATTTTGGTTAGTTTAGGTTAGGTCACGTGTTTAATGTAATGCACTCTGTGAGGGCCCCCTTTCCAAAATTCTTTGTGGTAGTTTTCATAATTTTGCTACTAAAGTGTTTGTATTTTCGTCATATTTTGTTTTATTTTATTAGCATTCACCAAACTTCACTTGTTGAGTGTGTACTATATAATAGACAAGTACCGAAAAATTATCTATTCGTCTTAGGAAGAGTCTTGTTTTTGTTGAGTTTAATGAATTTATATTTATAACTCCTAACTGAAGAATTGCATTACATTTGGAGTCGAATCTATTAATTTTTTCTCAATCAACTGTCTTAAAAAGTACCAGTACCCAAAAGTACCCAAATAGATTATTATCTAAACTTTTTAAAGGTAGCCAAATTTTCAGAAAAATTTGCATCAATGCAGGATTAGGTGTCACACTAAAACTGAGACCTGAAATGGCTTCAATGAGCCGTTAATGGCTCACTGAAGCCTTTTATGGCAAGTCATAATGGCAAGAAATAGGTCACTTAAATTTTTTATTTTTATTTTCTAATTAGTTATGGCATGAAAACTGTCTACACTTCTTCCGAGGAGTTTTTTGTTGTTGCGCATTATGATTTTTTGGATACTAGTTTTTTATGAATCTATGTTTACTTATTTTATTGATATAGTTTTTCCTTTTTGTTTTTTCTTACCTGTTTTGATGCTTTTGAAGTTGTTTTTTATATATTACAGTATAAATATTAGTTTTTGCCCTTCGACGTTGCTGAAAAAAAATCCCGAAACTTTCGGAATCAGCTTGGAAAATAAATGCTTTAAATGTATAGACTATATTTTTATCATGAAATCCCATTCTTAAATCAATTTTACAAAACAATAAATAAATCTACGCAAGATCAAACCTTGTATTGGTCTAAAATTATTCGTTTTTATAAGTTTCAGCTTAGTATAAACAAGCTATTTACTTATTGTGAAATATACCAATAGTAATTAAAAAAGTGGCTTAAATTCTAATGGAAACATTGATTGGCTTGTTCCAATGCTAAGATCATATATCGTTTATTCTAATTTTTCTCTTTTAAAAATGCATTTACTGCTGAAAAAAGTGAGCAATAGAAAATCTGCATTAACAAATAAATCGTACATTCATGAACATACTTCATGAAATCTGAGACTTAGCTAAATATAAAACGTGACTTGAAATGCAATTTGCTAATTTTTTTATGTATATAAAGCTCGTACTTGGGGTATGTTCAATTTGCTGTTTCTTGTAGTCAAATTGAGCCTCTAGCTCAAACTTTCTTTTCTTTCTGTCAAGCATTGGGTGAACTTGTTTGTTTGCCAGAAGATAGATCGCGGATGTTGGAGGTTTGACCCCTCTAAAGTTGCCATATTTACAGTTAATAAATGAAAGGTGCCTTATAGCCAAAAATGTTTTTGGGGAGTGCCTCTACCTCTACCTCTACTACCCATATTTTCGAGAGTTCCATAAGATTTTTTTTTATACTCTATTGTGCAACTGATCTTTACCAGACAACAGCTCTCGATTAATAACCTCTGTATTTCGCTTCTTCATATCGTGTTGTTAAATCTTTTTTAAACCATTGAAATGCCAATAAAATTAAAATAAGAATAGCTTATGCCCCCTGTACCCATGTTAGATGTATTAATGACTCAAAACTGCATTTTCTGAAAAAAAATTCTTTCGGCAGCTTCAAAATAATTATATTCTTACGGCAGTATCACGTTTTAACGACTCAACTTGGCATCGATTTACGTCCGTAAAAATTCAAACATTAACAATCGGTCGATTCCTAAAGAAAGCTATACCTCCAAAGGAAAGCTAAACCTCCTTTCGCTGTTTTGAGCCATGGGTTTTTAGTTTAATTTATTTACTGATTTTTAACCCACTTTTCTATTGTTAAATTTGGCATTCACAACTTTCAAAAGCTGCATTACAGTGTGTTCGATTAAAAAATTATACTCTCGATTTCTGAAATTTTTTTTAGAAATATTAGGCTGTAAAATATCCCACTTATCAGTTCAAAAAATCAGATTTTATTACCTTTTCTTTGGTGCTTTAATAATTTGGGATAATTTTAGCTGATTCAACTGAATACTAGAAATCATGATCAAGGCGGAGAACTGAAAAACCGGTTATAGTACTCTGACAGAAAACAGGCATGAAATAAGCATTATGTAAATCAGAAATGGGATAATTAGGATAAGAATTTGATTAATAGAAATATTGTAAAAAAAAAAAAATGGAAATTTTATGAGCTTGCAAAACACTTAATATTTAATTCTGATTGAGACTATCGAAGAAGACGGATTAAAGAACAAATTTCAGTACTTTTTTCTGAAAGCCCGAGTTAGTTGAACTGAAAAATAGAACATAGAACCTAGTACAGAAATAAAGGAAGAAGAACAAGAAACTTAATAAGGAGATCTTTTTTCAAATATCACGCAGAAAGTACTGCTTTGGACAAAATGTATTATTCACAAAATATATAAGACTCTTTGATATGAGATATTTACATGCATTTTGAAAGATAATATTTTTCCTGAAATAAGCCGTACATATTTGATAGGTGTTTCATTGCGACAAACATTTAAAAAAAATTATGTATGGACATGCGTTTGATGTTGGTTTTATTTATTTACACTGTTCAAACGTTTACCCCATTTTCATTTGTGTAATAGTTTTTTTTCAAAAGAAGATAAACCTGTCGAAACATATAACTAAGCGCTAGTAGTAGCTATTAAAAACTGTACGGGTATGACCGTGCTTTCATAGTGTTTCGTGCTGTGCATAAGGTTAAGCTAATGCATCAATATGTGTGATAATGTTTCAGTCGTCTAAAATCAAAACACCTTCCCAACAATAGATGGTGGAAGATGTTAAGATGTAAAAAGTAGAGTAGCCAAGACTTAGGTTTTACTAGCAGCTGGAAAAGTTCTGAAGAACAAGAAAATAAGTCTCTAAACTACGACTAGAATATTTGAAGCCACGTTCATAACACTGGTCAATTACGGCTTAAGCGTGGGTGCTTTAAAAGGCTAAAAAAAAAAATATTTTATCGTTTTCCGAAAGAACTGTCTAAGGATAGTTTTGGGTACCCGTTAGACTGACTGTTTTTATTTACGAAAAAGGGGATTCAACACCACTTTGTAGGGCTGTAGTAAAAACTGAAAATTATGGCTAAGCCACGATTCACGGATGAGGGATGGCAGATGTTTAAATATTGTGCTTTTTGGTCATCGAACAGAGACTAAAAGAGAAGCAAGTCGTCCCGAGTAGGAAGAGAAGAGGTCATATGAAGGATTCAAATAAATTCGGAACAACGCAGGAGCGGGATTTTTGGTCATCGAACAGAGACTAAAAGAGAAGCAAGTCGTCATCCCGAGTGGGAAGGGACGAGGTCATATATAGATTTAAATAAATTCGGAACAACGCAGGAGCGGGCTTTTTGGTCATCGAACAGAGACTAAAAGAGAAGCAAGTCGTCATCCCGAGTGGGAAGGGAAGAGGTCTTATGAAGGATTAAAATAAATTCGAAACAACGCAAGTGCGGGCTTTTTGGTCATCGACAAGAGACTAAAAAAGAAGCACGTCGTCGTCCCGAGTGGGAAGGGAGGAGGTCATATGAAGGATTTAAATAAATTTGCACTATCTTATCTTAGATTCCTACTTATTTAAATTTCTCTCTTCAGGCTTCTTTTCCTTGATAAAAATGTATAACTGACAAAATTGCTAGGCAATTTTTTTAAATTCCAGACCATCTAGAATCCAAAGTTTTCCATTTCCTTAACTTTTCATTTTCAGTAGGTATTACTTGATACATAGATAGATTAAATAAAAAAAACAAGTTCTTTTGCTGAAAGTAAGGAGCAACAATAAAACTTAAAACGAACAAAAATTATTACGTATATGAGGGGGATCGCCCCCTCACCAATACCTCACTCTTTATGCTAAAGTTCGAATTTTGTCCCAATTTTTTAAGAATGACTCCTGAATCACAAAGGCCGTTTAATTAGAATAAATAGCTCTTTTAAAAGAACTAAAAAACTTTAGCGCAACTAGGGAGGAATTCACGAGGGGGAGAAATCCCTTATGTACGTAATAATTTCTGTTCGTTTTAAGTTTTAACGTTGCTCCTTGCTTTCAGTTGAAAAAACTTGTTTTTAAATTTATTTTTTGATCGTTAATTTAAATAATGCTGGAAAATCGGGCTCCCCATCCATGAAAAATTCCTATATGTAAGGATCTTAAAACTTACCCCCCTCCCGACTCCCTAATCAGAAAATTCCTCCCTGAAAACGTCTGTATACTTCCCAATAACCTATACTATATGTAAACAATCGGCAAAGTTCAGAACTTACAGCCCTTCCCCCGGGGATAGTGGGGGGTTAAGTCATCCTCAAAGACATAGTTACTGGATTTCAGACTTCGCTGAACAAAATGACTATCTCAAAATTTTGATTGTTTGACTTAGTTAGGCATATTGTTTGACATTGTTTGGCATAGTTAGAAGGGCCAATAACTATGCCTTTGGAGATGACGACCCCCCACCCCCTTAATCCCTGGGGAAAGGGGAGTAAGTTGTTAAGTTTGGTCATTGTTACATATAGGGTTATTGGAAAATACACAAAACATTTTCCTGAGGAGGTAATTTCTACACGAATAATTTTACGGGGAGAGGAAATTTCCTGGGAGAGCCGGGAATATTCCAGAGGAAATTTTACCGGGGAGGATTTCCTGGTATAACTTGAAAACAGTCAGAAATACAATATGACAACAAGTCTGTTCTAAATACACTAAGAAGATCAAGATGAAAGCATTATTTGCCCATGGGCCTAGCATAGGTATACTTCATACACTTAAGTGACAATTTTGGAAGGTTTTTCTTTGTTTATTTCAAAATTGTGTAGTTTTTAGGCGAAGTCCACATTTTCATTGGTATTGCTACATTGAAATAAATACATAAAATTAATTAGTTAAATTTGACGTCTCTTTTCGCTCGTAAAATTTCTAAAACTAACACCCTGTTGAATCCCAGAGATAGCTACACCTTTAAATTAAAGTTGCACATGCTTAAGCAGCTTTTCATTTGCCTATGTTTTTCAGTTATTTTTGCTGATCTTTCACTCAAGTTTCTTCTTTTGAATTTGGCACCTGCTACTAACAAAACTGCACAGCTTTACATGGCGGTCTTTTCATTATAGTTAATTTTATTAGTTTTTATCTAATGCTATATTCCAATTAAGCTGTCATAGCCTAGTGGTTTTCACTCCAGATCTGATATCCTGAGGAAGGAGTTCAATTCCTGGTGCCGCTAGTTATTTGGTTTGGAACGGAGGTCAATTGTGTAACTTATTAAGCTCAGCCAGAGTCGAGCCAGCTCCAAAAAGATGCCTGGAAAAATCTGAGGAAAAAACACGGGAAAAACCAGGACACTTCGTATGAAAAGAGTTTGCGTAGAAACTTCGAAAAGGGCTGGTTCGATTGGAAATTGGAATGGCTAGTGCCCTTTTTAATAGTCGAAATTGATTGGAAGGCAACTAAAACCCCTTCTACACCCACCATATCCCTAAAAACATCCAATCAAAACTTTGAGGTAACCATTTTGTTCAGCGTAGTTGATTTCCAGATAAAAATTATGTTTTTGAGGAGGACACTCCTCCACAGCCCTCAGGGCAAGGGTTTTAATTTATGCCCTGGGGGCATATGAGGTTATTATAGAAAGCGTTGTCGTAGAAACTTGAAAAAAGCCCGTTCAATTGGAAATTCAAAGGGCTAGTTCCCTTTTTAATTGTCCAAAGTAATTGGAGGGAAACCCAACCCCCTCTCAGGCCCACCTTTTCCTCCAAACACATCCAATCAAAATTTTGAGATAGCCATTTTGTTCAACGTAGTTGAAAGTTCTGAAAACTAGGTCTTTGATGATGACAACCCCTCTACAGCCCTCAGGGCAAGGGTTATAAATTATGCCCTGGGGGCATATAAGGTTATTATAGAAAGAATTGTCGTAGAAACTTCAAAAAGGGCTCATTTGATTGGAATTTGAAATGGCTAGTTCCCTTTTTAATAGTCGAAAGTGATTAGAGGACAAATAACACCCCTTCCACGCCCACCATTTTCCCAAACACATCCAGTCAAGATTTTGAGATTTTGACGCAGTTGAAAGTTCTTGAAATTATATATTAGAGCAGGCCACTCTCCCCCCCACAGTCTTCAGGGCAAGGGTCTTAAGTTATACCCTGGGGGCATGTAAGGTTTTTATTGAAAGCTTTGTCGTAGAAACTTGAAAAAGGGCTCATTCGATTGGAAATTCAAAGGGCTAGTGCCCTTTTAAATAGTCGAACTCACGCCAACCATTTCCTCAAACATATACAATCAAAATTTTGAGATAACCATATTGTTCAACGCAGTTGAGAGTATTGGAAATTATGTCTTTAAGGATGACAACTACCCCAAACCCCTCAGGGTATGGGTAGTATTATATGCCCTGTGAACATATAAGGTTTTGATAGAAAGTGTTTTCGTAGAAACTTCAAAAAGGGCTCATTCGATTGGAAATTGAAAGGGCTAGTGCCCTTTTTAATGGTCGAAAGTGAGTGGAGAGCAACCATCCCCCCTCACGCCCATCATTTCCCCAAACATATCTAATCAAAATTTTGAGATAGGTATTTTGTTCAACGTAGTTGAAAATTCTGGAAATTATGTCTTTAAGGATGGAACTTCCTCTACAGCCCTCAGGGCGAGGGTTTTAAGTTATGCCCGGGGGGCATATAAGGTTTTTAATAGAAAACTCTGTATTAAAAACTTCAAAAAGGGCTCATTCGATTGGAAATTTAAAGGGCTAGAGGCCTTTACTGAAAGTTATTGGAGGGCAAGTAACCCTCCTCTCACGCCCATCATTTCCCCAAATATATGCAATCGAAATTTTGAGATATTCATTTTGTTCAACGTAGCTAAAAGTTCTGGAAATTAGGTCTTTTAGGATGATAACCCCCACAGCCCTCAGGGCAAGGGTTGTAAATTATGCATTGGGGGCATATAAGGTTTTTTATAGAATGTGTTTTCGTTGAGACTTCAAAAAGGATCCTTCGATTAGATATTAAAAGGGCTAGTGCCTTTTTTAATAGTTGAAAGTGATTGGAGGGCAACTAACCCTCCTCTCACACCCACTATTTTCCCAAACACATCCAATCCAAATTTTGAGATAGCCATTTTTTTCAACGTAGTTGAAAGTTCTGGATATTATGTCATTGAGGATGATACCCTCCCCCCCCCACCACACCCCTCAGAACAAGGGTTTGAAGTTATGCCCTGGGGGCATATAAGGTTTTTATAGAGAGTGTTGTCATAGAAACTTCGAAAACTTCGAAGGGCAAGTACCCTTTTTAATAGTCAAAAGTGATTGAAAGAAAACTAACACCCTTCCCATGCCCACCATTTTTCCAAAAACATCCAATAAATATTTTGAGACAACCATTTTGTTCTACGTAGTTGAAAAGTCAAAAAATTATGTCTTTGAGGATGACACTCCCCCCACAGCCCTCAGCGCAAGGGTTGTAAGTTATGCCCTGGGGCATATAAGGTTTTATAGGAAGCGCTGTCGTACAACCTTCAAAAAGGGCTCAGTCGATTGGAAATTGAAAGTAATAGTGCCCTATTTAATAGTCGAAAGTGATTGGAGGGCAACTAACACCCCTTTCACGCCCACCATTTCCCCAAACACATCCAATCAAAAGTTTGAGATAGACATTTTATTCAACGTAGTTGAAAGTTCTTGAAATTAGGTATTTGCCAGCGTTGTCGTAAAAACTTCAAAAAGGACTCATTTAATTGGGAATTGAGAGGGCTACTGCCCTTATTAATAGTCAAAAGCAATCGAAGGGTGAATGCTCCCCCCATACCCATCATTTCCCAGAAAACTTCCGATCAACATTTTGATGTAGCAATTTTGTTGATCGTAGTTGAAGGGTCTGGAAATTATGTTTTTAAGTGTGACAACCCCCTACAGCCCTCAGAGGTAAGGTTGTCAGTTATGCCCTGGGGGCGTATAATGTCATATAGAAAGTGTTGTAGTAAAAACTTCAAAAAGGGCTCTTTTGATTGGAAATAGAGAGGGCTATTGCCCTTTTTAATTGTCAAAAGTAATCAGCGGGAGAATCGCCTCCACCCCCCCCCCCCCACGCCCATCATTTCCGATCAACATTTTGATATGGCCATTTTGTTCAACGTAGTTGAAAGGTCCGGAAATTATGTCTTTGAGGATGACAAACCTCAACCCCCCCCCCCATAGTCCTTAGGACAAGGGTCGTAAGTTATGACATTGGGGCATAATAACGTTTTTATAGAGTTTTGTCTTAGAAGCTTCAAAAAGGGATCGTTCGATTGGAAATTTAGAGGACTATTGCCTTTTTTATTAGTCGAAAGTGATCAGAGGGCAAATGTCTCCCTCTACGCCTATCATTTCCCCAAACACTTCCAATTAAAATTTTGATATAGCTATTTTGTTAAGCCTATCAGAAAGGTCTGGAAATTATGTCTTTGAGGATAACAGATTCTCCCAGCCCACAGGGCAAGGGTTGTAAGTTATGCCCAGGAGACATATAGGGTTTTTATAGTAAGTGTGATCGTATAAACTTCAAAGGGGGCTCATTGGATTGGTAATCAGACACTCTAGTGCTCTTTTAAACAGTCAAAGTCATCAGAGGGCAGCTACCCTCTCCCCCTACACACACGCCATATTGTCCCAAAATGCGTCTAATAGAAATTTTGAGATAGCCATTTTATTGAAAATAGTCTAAGTATCATATAACAAGGCTTTTGGGTCGAAAAAAACCCCAGAGATTAGGGGCAAGGGTTGTAAGTTATGCCTAGGGGGTATTAAAGGTTCTTATGGCAGGGCTAGTTGTTTAACTTCAGAAGCGGATGAGTCTTTCTTCTTGAAAAATATGACTATGTCAATATAAAACGAACAGAAATTAATCAAAAAAAAATTTTGCACAAAATATGTTTTTCAAAAAAAGAAAAACAACTCGGTATCAATAAATAAATGAAACCCAAAACGAACAGAAATTAAAATAAGTAAAACTCAAAACGAGCAGAAATTAATCTGAGTAGGATTCTAAACCCTATGCTTTCTAAAAGCCATAATATAATTTGTACTTTGCTGTAAAAAAATCCTTTAAATGTTTTCACTTTTATAACGTTAAGAAATAAAAAATTAATTAATATTTTAAGGAATTAATATCAGTATATGTATATTAAACTGACAATGGACATTATTTCAGTAAATTCATTTGACTTTTTTTCTGCAAAGTACAAATCATACTCTGGCTTTTAGAAAGCTTACGGTTTAGAACCCTACTCAGATTAATTTCTGATCGTTTAGAATTTGACTTATTTTAATTTCTGTTTGTTTTGGGTTTCATTTATTTATTGATACTGATTTGTGGTAGTTGTATGCTTGGTAGATTATTTGATTCTATTTTTGTTAATTTTTGGTTTAATAAAGTTCTTTACTTTTTTTTGGAAAACTTATTTTGTGCAATAAGTTTTTTTGATTAATCATAGGCAGTGCAATGGCGCTGCCTAAGTAAAGAACGATGTTGGCACAATGTGTTATTCATTTTTTGTTTTTTTTTGTTTTCCATACCAGGGCACTTCGTATCGAAGGAGTTGTCGTAGAATCTTCGAAAAGGAAATTGGATTGGAAAAAGGAAAAAGGAAATTCGATTGGAAATTGGAGTGGCTAGTGCCATTTTTCATAGTCGAAAGTGATTGGAGGGCAACTAGCCCCCCCCCTACGACCATCATTCCCCGAAACAAATCCAATCAAAATTTTGAGATAGCCATTTTGTTCAGCGTAGTTGATTTCCAAATAGAAAATATAGTTTTGAGGAGGACACTCCCCCACAACCCTCAGGGCAGGGGTTTTAAGTTATGCCCTGGGGGCATATAAGAAGAATGTTGGCACAAAGTATTATTTATTATTTTTTTCCTTTAGAGCAGGGCACTTCGTATCGAAGAAGTTGTTGTAGAAACTTCGAAAAGAGCTCTTTCAATTGAAAACTGGAATGGCTTGTGCCCTTTTTAATGGTCGAATGTGATTGGAAGGCGACTAACATCCCTTCCACGCCCACTATTTTCTGAAAAACATTCAATCTAAACTTTGAGATAGCCATTTTGTTGATAGCCAGTTGATTTCCAGATATAAATTATATTTTTGAGGAGGACACTCCCCAAGAGCCCTCAGGGCGAGTGTTGTAAGTTATACCCTGGGGGCATATAAGGTTTTTATAGAAGGCGTTGTCATAGAAATTTCAAAAAAGTTCATTCGATTGGAAATTCAAAGGGCTAGTGCCCTTTTTAATAGTTGAAACTGATTGGAGGGCAACTAGCCCCCCTCTCACGCCCAGCTTTTCCCCAAACACATCCAATCAAATTTTTGAGATAGTCATTTTATTCAAC
This sequence comes from Artemia sp. Qi Xiang Cuo, assembly GCF_049724085.1. Classification (NCBI taxonomy): domain Eukaryota; kingdom Metazoa; phylum Arthropoda; class Branchiopoda; order Anostraca; family Artemiidae; genus Artemia; species Artemia sp. Qi Xiang Cuo. The sequence continues at coordinate 45,919,973 of NC_142804.1, read as the reverse complement.
GTATTTTTAAGTTCTGGAAATTAGGTATTTTAGGATGACAACCCCTCCACAGCCCTCAGGGCAAGGGTTGTAAGTTATGCCCTGGGGGCATGTAAGGTTTTTATAGAACGCGTTGTCGTAGAAACTTAAAAATGGCTCATTTGATTGGAAATTGAAATGGCTAGTGCCCTTTTTAATAGTCGAAAGGAATTGGAAGGCAACTAACACCCCTTCCACGCCCACGATTTCCCCAAACACATCCAATCAAAATTTTGAGATAGCCATTTTGTTCCACGCAGTTTAAAGTTCAGGAAATTATAACTTTAAGCAGGACACTCCCCCCACAGTCTTCGGGACAAGGGTTATAAGTTATGCCCTGGGGGCGTATAAGGTTTTTATTGAAATTTTTGTCATAGAAACTTTAAAAAGGACTCATTCGATTTAAAATTCAAAGGGCTAGTGCCCTTTTTAATAGTCAAAAGTGATTTGAGGGCAACTAACCCCCCTCTCACGCCCACCTTTTCCCCAAACACATCCAATCAAAATTTTTAGATAGCCATTTTATTCAACGTAGTTGAAAGTTTTGGAAATTAGCTCTATAAGGATGACAACCCCCCCCCCCCCCACACACACAACCCTCAGGGAAAGGGTTGTAAGTTCTTTTAATAGTCGAAAGTGATTGAAGGGTAACAAACCCTCCTCTCACGCCCACCCTTTCGCCAAACACATCCAATCATTTGAGATATCCATTTTGTTCAACGTAGTCGAAAGTTCTTGAAATTAGGTCTCGTAGAATGATAATCCCCTCAGAGCCCAAAGTGCAAGGGTTGGCCCTCAATGCAAGGGTTATAAGTTAGGTGATGGGTTAGGTGAGTATAAACTATATTAAGATAGGTTAGGTTCCGTTCGGTTATGATAGGTTCGCCTCCGAACGCGCGCGAACGTAGCCGAAACTAGCCTAACCTAACTAAAACTAACCTAACTAAATCTATTCTACCATAACAAAAACAATCACCTAACTTTTTGCCTGTATTTAACCTAACCTAACCTAGGTGAAGCATACTTAGGATAACCTAACCTAATTTAATCTAGCCTAACCTAAGTATTTCTTGGGGTTGAGGTATCCTAAAAGCTGTAAAGTATAGTTGTGGGTGAAAAAGATAAGTACGTCTATTCAGAAAATTGTTATAGGAGGGACTATAAATAAATTAACTCGCTCTGAAAAGGTCTTTTAAATGTATTTCTTGGTGTTGAGGAATCCACAAAGCTGTAAACTATATTTTTTGGTGAAAAAGATAAGAACTTCAAGTTTTAACATGGGTTTAGGAGGGACAATCGGAAGGTAACTTGCTCTGACTTGGTCTTTGAAAAGTATTTCTTAATGTCGTGGTATTCTAAAAGCTGTAAAGTATAGTTTTGGGTGAAAAAGATAAGTACTTTAACTTGGAAAATGGGTTTTGGAGGGGACATTAAGAAAATAACTTGCACTGAAAAGGTCTTTGAAAAGTATTTCTTGGTTTTGAGCTATCCAAAAATCTGTAAAGTATAGTTTTGGGTGAAAAAGATAAGTACTTCAACTTGGAAAATGGGTTTAGAAGGATTATTAAGAAGTAAATTGCTCTGAAATGGTCTTTGAAAAGTTATTCTTGGTATTGAGGTAACCTAAAAGCTGTAAAGTATTGTTTTGAGTGAAAGTGATAAGTAATTCATCTTGTAAAATGGGTTTAGAATGTACAATAAGAAAGTACTTGTTCTGAAATGGAATTTGAAAAGTATTGCTTGGTGTTGAGGTACCCTGAAGGCTTTAAAGTATAATTTGGGGTGAAACAAATAAGTACTTCAACATGTAAAATGGGTTTAGGAGTGACATTAAGAAAATGAATTGTTCTGGAACTCAACTGAAAAGTATTTATTGATGTTGATGTATCCAACAAGCTTTACATTAAAGTTGTGGGTGAACATGATGGTTACTTCAAGTTGGAAAATGGGTTTAGAAGGGATAATAAAAAAGTAACGTGTTCTGAAAACGTATTTGAAAAGTATGTCTTGATTTTGAGGTATCCTAAAATCTATAAAGTACAGTTTTTAATTACAAGACATGCACTTCAAATTGTAAAATGGGTTGAGAAAAGACATTAAGAAAGTAACTTGCTCTGAAATGGTCTTTGAAAAGTATTTCTTGTGTTGAGGTATCCTAAAAACTGTAAAGTATAGTTTTGGGTGAAAAAAGATAATTAATTCAACTTGTAAAATGGGTCTAGAAGAGACATTAAGAAAGTAACTTGCTCTGAAATGGTCTTTGAAAAGTATTTCTTGGTGTTGAGGTATCCTAAAAGCTGTAAAGTATAGTTTTGGGTGAAAAGGATAGATGTTTCAATTTGTAAAATGGGTTGAGGAGGGGCATTAAGAAAAATTGCTCTGAAATGCCTTTTGAAATGTATTTCATGGTGTTGAGGAATCAAAAAAGGTTTAAAGTAAATTTGGGGGGTGAAAATGATTGATGCTTCAACTTGTAAAATGGGTTTAGAAGAGTTATTAAGAAAGGAACTTGCTCTGAAATGTCTTTTGAAAAGTATTTCTTGGTGTTGCGGAATCCAAAAAGCTGTAAAGTAAAGTTGTGGGTGAAAAGGATGGGTACTTCAACTTGTAAAATGGGTTTAGAAGGGACATTAAGAAAAGAACTTGATCTGAAATGTCTTTTGAAATGTATTGCTTGGTGTTGAAGTATCCTAAAAGCTGTAAAGTATAGTTGCGGGTGAAATGGATGGGTACTTCAAGTTTGAAAAAGGGTTTAGGAGGGACTTTACGAAAAGAACTTGCTCTGAAAAGCCTTTTGAAAGGTATTTCTCGGTGTTGAGGTATCCAAAAAGCTGTAAAGTAAAGTTGTGGTTGAAAAGGATGACTGCTTCAAGCTTTAAAATGGGTTGAGACTTGTTTTTTAGAAAGAAATTGCTCTGAAATGACTTTTGATATTTATTTCTTGGTATTAAGGTATCCAAAAAGCTGTAAAATAAAACTGTGGGTGAAAGGGATAGTAACTTCAACATGTAAAATTGTCTTGGCAAGACAGTAATAAAGAAACTTGTTCTGAAATGTTATTTGAAAAGCATTTATAGGTGTTGGAGTATTCAAAAAGGCAGTATAGTATAGTTGAGGGTGAAAAGGGTGGGTACTTCAACTTGTAAAATGGGTTTAGGAGGGACATTAAGAAAATAACTTGTTCTGAAATGCCATTTGAAAAGTATTGCTATGTGTTGTGACATTCGATAGCTGTAAAGTAATGTTGTGGGTTGAAAAGGATGGGTGCTTCAATTTGTAAAATGGGTTTATAAGGGTCATTAAGAAAGGAACATGTTGTGAAATGCATTGAAAAGTATTGCTTGGTGTTGTGGCCTTCAAGAGCTGTGAAGTAATGTTGTGTGTGAAAAGGATGGGTACTTCAATTTGTAAAATGGGCTTAGGAGGGACATTAAGAAAAGGAACTGGTTGTGAAATGCCTTTAGAAAAAGTATTGCTTGGAGTTGGGGTAATCAAAAAGCTGTAAAGTAAAGTTGTGGGTGAAAAGGATGGGAACTTCAACTTGTAAAATGGGTTTAGGAATGACATTAAGAAAATAACTTGTTCTGAAATGCCATTTGAAAAGTACTGCTTGGTGTTGGAGCATTCAAAAAGGCTGTAAAGTATAGTTGTGGGTGAAAAGTAAGGGTACTTCAACTTGTAAAATAGGTTTATGAACGACATTAAGAAAATAACTTGTTCTCAAATGCCTTTTGAAAGGTATTTCTAGGTGTTGGGGCATTCAAAAGCTGTAAAGTAAAGTTGTGGGTGAAAAGTATGGGTACTTCAACTTGTAAAATGGGTTTAGGAAGGACATTAAGAAGGAACTTGCTCTGAAATGTCTTTTGAAAAGTATTGCGGGGTCCGGAGGGTCTTGGGGGGCCCGGGGGCCTTTGGGGCCGGGGGCTTCCTTCAGGGTGGGGGATAGCGGGGGTCAGGGTCCTACCTAACCTAACCTAAAAGTGTGATTTCAGAGAACTTCTTTAACTGTTTAGGATTAACTTACCTTTTTTAGGGATGATAATTTAGGGTTCTCCTATATGCTGAGCCTGAAAGTTAGATTTCAGAGAAATTATTTAAGAGTTTATGGTTAACGTACCTTTTTTAGGGGTGGGCATATAGGGTTCTCCTACATGCTGAACCTGAAAAGTATGTTCCCTGACCTGTTGGATCTAAAAGTGTAATTTCAGGGAAATTCTTTAACCTTTTAGGGTTAACTTACCTTTTAGGGGTGACTATTTAGGGTTCTCCAACATGCTGAACTTGAAAGTGTGTTCCCTGACATGTTGAATCTGAAAGTATAATTTTCATGGCGATGGACTATTCTAAAGAATAAAAACGGTTGAGGCTTAAGATATTTATTGCTTAAACATATTTAAAAACATTTGAAAAAAAATAATGACATATTTAAAAAAAAAAGAAGCTTAATACATTTGATATGAGGAGGAGCAAGTTTAGGACTTTGGATATCTGATGCATTTTTCCATGTCAGGTATCTTTTCCGGTATCCATTGAGCGAAATATCTAACTTCATCTTCTGGATCAGGGACTGAATGCGGCCATGTCTCACATTTGAAGTCTTCTAAATTGAATAGTGCTATGTTTTTATCACATTTTTCTAGTAAGAGTTTATCAGTTGGCACGTTTCTCTTAACATAAACAGCTTGCACACTGAAAAAAATGCATATTTCCTGAATTTCTTCTTGAACATGTTTTATTTCATAGCCAGTTTCATTATGTGGTCGTATGGTTTTAGCGTAAAAGCCATTTCGATTTATAAAATTTAGTGTTAGACTCCATCTGTTTTTCTCGTACTTATACATATTGTATCTGATGTTCCATTTATAGCAATGAATTTCAAGTCGTTGATTGTCTAGGAGTAAGAAAGATGCTTCGAAAATAATGCCAGTTGAGGAATATTTCAGACCAATACATTCTGTGTCAATCACACCAAACATTATTATATCTGAAAAAAAAGTGCTTAAATTAAATAAATATGTAATGTTTCTGAAACTCTTACAAATACAGCTCACTTTCATAGAATAAACTGAGAAGGAGGGAGTGTGTTCAAAGATCTCAACTTGAAAACTGTGAAAATGATTGGCAAATAAGTAACGATTTATATTTCAGCAACCGCTCCTCTGAGTAAATATTTGGAGGGGTCAATTTTCTGAGGAATAACTCAAAGCATTGTTATACGAACATTCAGTTTGAATACGTAAAAAGAGATTGAAGCATGGTGTAGTAGCTTCTATCACATTTAGAAGGGCCATGGATCAATCACCATGTGGAAATTTGCCGTATGTAAAGAGAAATCTTTGTGGAAAGCAACCTAAACTCTGAAAATCATAGTTTGATTATGATAAATTCAACTTTTCTCAGAAATAACTCAAAGCATTATTATACGAACGTTCAGTTTTTTATTCAAGCGCATGCCAGATCAATAACGAATATATCTTACTACCTTTTATTCAAATGCTATAGTTAAAATCGCTAAAATGTCAAAGAGAAATGGTTCGCACAACGAAGTAGAAAACAATTATGATAAAAACAATCTTTCACTTCTATTTTGTCACTAATAAAAGCGCTAACCCCCTCCCCAACAAAAATCACGGATTCACGCCCCCCTCCCCTAAATTTAGGAAAATTGTTATAGTTAAAATCGCTAAAATGTCAAAGAGAAATGGTTAGACACTGAAGTTGAAAACAATTATGATAAAAACAATCTTTCATTTTCTATTTTGTCACTAATAAAAGCGCTAACCCCCTCCCCAATAAAAATCCCAGATTCACGCCCCCCCCTAAATTTAGGAAAATTGTTATAGCTAAAATCGCTAAATTTCGAAGAGAAATGGTTAGACACTGAAGTAAGAAACAATTATCTTTTCATTTCTATTTTGTCACTATTAAAAGTGCTAACCCCCTCCCCATCAAAAATAACGGATTCACACCCCCTCCCCTAAATTTATGAAAATTAACCCACCCTAGGTCTATCGCTAATTTGTAGACAAAATTAGCTGACCGCTATTTTCAGACAAACACTGAATTATGTAAAAGCACTGAAAATCTCGATTGCCTAAAACCAGCTAATGTATACAGACAGGAAAAGGGGTGACAGCTAATTATAGGCTTCGCACTGGAGCATTATGTCAAAACAGAACGCTTAATAATAACAGTGACGGAAGTCTCAGTTAGAGGAAAGATTACAATATGGAAAAGCTATATTTTTCTAATGGATAAATATTTCTTTTTGCGAGACTGTGGTTGTAAAAACAATTCTGAAGGGGGGGGGGTTAGGTTTTGAGGGTAAAAGAACACCTTTGTTTTCTATCGAATATAAAGATTGTATAGTGATGTTTGTATTGTATGGGGGAGGGATTTACCTGAATATACTGGAGGGTGACCAAGGGAAACAATTTTATTTGAAAATAAAAAACAGGAATTTAACGAAAGGATAATTAATTCTATTTGCAAGAATTTGATTGTAAAAAAAAATGGGGGGGGGGGTTAGGTTTTGAGGGTAAAAAGAATATATTTACGTTTTCCGTCGAGTATAAAGATTGTATAGTGATGTTTGTATTGTTTGGGGGGGGAGGGGGATTTACGTGAATATACGGGAGGGTGACCAAGGAAAATAAAAAAACAGGAATTTAAGAAAGGATAATTAATTCTTTTTGCGAGAATTTGATTGTAAAACAATGGGGTGGGGTTAGGTTTTGAGGGTAAAAGAATATATTTTACGTTTTCCATCGAGTATAAAGATTGCAAGGTGGTTAGGTTTGAGGGGGGGGGGTATTTAGCGAGAAATATATTAGGCTTAGAAATCAAATGTTTTTATTAGACAACTTGTAAGAAAATAAATCATGACAATCAGTAGTCTATAGGCTTTAAATTAGATAAATGATTGTTAACCCAGTGGCCTATAGGCCTAAATTTTGCAAACATAGGTTAAAATGCTATTCAATTTACACGTAATATAAGCTTCATGCAACTCCTAAAAGACTTTTCTTTCTAGCCTTGCATATCAGCATTGCACAGTTTGTTTTCATTTTACAATGATGGCGATAGAATTGAGGCATTGCCCCTCTCCCTTTTATATAATTTACTTACAACGAAGCTGTTAGAAGCGATGGCATTGCCCCCTCTCCCCACCCCCCCCCATTACATAATGTCCTAAATATATTGTTAGACCTTAATTTGAAAATAATCCATTTCACTTCTCCAAAAAAGCGCTGTGCGTCTGCACCTAATTATTGCATCATAGTGTTTTAATTTTGATGGAAGAACAGTTCCTTTGGACTTGACCGCCTCGTTCGTAAATACGAATGGAAAAGGGTGACAGCTAATTTTAACCTGGCGTAGAGCATTATATCAAAACCAGAGCGGGTTAATAACAACAGTGACGGAAGTCAATGGTCGCTTTTAGCTAGGATATAGAACACTTAAAATTGCATAAATTTAACGAAAGGATAATTATTTCTTTTTGCGAGAATTTTGTTGTAAAATCGTGATGGGGGGGGGTTAGGTTTTGAGGGTAAAAGAAAATATTTTATGTTTTCCATCGAGTATAAAGATTGTATAGTGATGTTTGTATTAGAGAGGGAGGGGGGAGGAGATTTACCTGAATATACTGGAGGGTGACCAAGGAAAATAATTTTATTTTGAAAGTAAAAATGAAAATGTACTTACATTGCAAATTGAAGTTGGCATGGCTTCTAATTCATCAAATTTATCCATTGTTATATCAACTATGTCAAAATACTTTCTGATAATTTAATTACATTGCATGCCCGTTATATACGAAATCTCAAGGGCGAATTGTTATGTAAGCAAGCCCTCTGATTGGCTGAGAAGGAAACACGTGATCTATCGGTTTCCTGGAAACTCATAACATTTACCTCGAGCAACAACAACAACAACAACAAATGCTGTTTCCTATTTCTGGACACCATGACATTTGCCTCGAGCATGTACATGTCCAAAACAACAACAAATGCTGTTTTCTATTTCTGGAAACTCATAACATTTGCTGAGAGCGTACACTTACAACAACAATAACATCGACCTTGGCATTCGCTGAGAGCGCGCAATTACAACAACAACATCAACACCTTTGGAAATTTAGGTCATTGACACACTTTGATTACGCAATCAATTTCTCATGAATCCATTTCTCCTAGGGACTCTATGCCCATATATGGTGTGCAAAAAAGTTGTAGGTGGCAGCAGGGGTGAGCGATCGCGCTGGTACCCCCCCTTCTACTATTGTCAAAAGAAGGTTCATTCTAACGAATACTTGTAGATCCAGTACTCTTTTAAAGGAATTAATTTTATAAAATCAAAGTGTTTTCAAATAAATTCCATCAGAAGAACATGCTTCGCCCTTTTTTCCATTAGAAAAACGTTTTATTTTACTTTAAAATTAGCTAGAATGAATGAAGCAACCTCTGCTCTCAGTGGCTCGAAAAGGGGAGGGGGGTCTAACAGCTCCCCTAGATTCCGAAAATATGTATCTGCAGATCATCCTGATTTCTTTCGCCACAGCCAAGATAATAAACATGTGGGCATAAAAAAAAAATCGAACTTTGATGCGTATTCAAAATATGCGAATGTCAAATCAAATTTAATGGTACCCATCAAAAGTGACGAGCAAGAGAAAATTTGCCCAATATTTGAAAAAGAGATGAAACAACCCCAGAGCATCAATTGATCTTATTGAAAATCACTCTATCAGATTCAGCATACCAAAAATCCCTCCTGTAGGGTTTTCAAGTTCCTGTATACAAAATTTAGAATTTTTCATTTTTTGCCAGAATAAAGATCACCGATTCGTGTTTTTTTTTTTCAGGGGTGATCAAATCGAACCTGTGATGGTAGAATATCGGGAGAGTGCTCATTTGATCCAAAACTAAAAGTTTTAGTGCCCGTTTTTGAGAGACCAAAAATACTGGAGGGCAGCTAGTCCCCCTTCCAAGCTCATTTTTTTCCCCAAAGTCAAACAATCAAAATTTTGAGATAGTCATTTTGTTCAGCGAAGTCTGAAATCCAGTAACTATGTCTTTGTGGATGACTTAACCCCCCACTATCCCCGGGGGAAGGGCTGTAAGTTCTGAACTTTGCCGATTGTTTACATATAGTATAGGTTATTGGGAAGTATACAGACGTTTTCAGGGAGGAATTTTCTGATTGGGGAGTTGGGAGGGGGGTAAGTTTTAAGATCCTTACATATAGGAATTTTTCATGGATGGGGAGCCCGATTTTCCAGCATTATTTAAATCAACGATGAGAAAATAAATTTAAAAACAAGTTTTTCAACTGAAAGCAAGGAGCAACGTTAAAACTTAAAACGAACAGAAATTATTACGTACATAAGGGATTTCTCCCCCTCGTGAATTCCTCCCTAGTTGCGCTAAAGTTTTTTAGTTCTTTTAAAAGAGCTATTTATTCTAATTAAACGGCCTTTGTGATTCAGGAGTCATTCTCAAGAAATTGGGACAAAATTCGAACTTTAGCATAAAGAGTGAGGTATTGGTGAGGGGGCGATCCCCCTCATATACGTAATAATTTTTGTTCGTTTTAAGTTTTATTGTTGCTCCTTACTTTCAGCAAAAGAACTTGTTTTTTTTTATTTAATCTATCTATGTATCAAGTAATACCTACTGAAAATGAAAAGTTAAGGAAATGGAAAACTTTGGATTCTAGATGGTCTGGAATTTAAAAAAATTGCCTAGCAATTTTGTCAGTTATACATTTTTATCAAGGAAAAGAAGCCTGAAGAGAGAAATTTAAATAAGTAGGAATCTAAGATAAGATAGTGCAAATTTATTTAAATCCTTCATATGACCTCCTCCCTTCCCACTCGGGACGACGACGTGCTTCTTTTTTAGTCTCTTGTCGATGACCAAATAGCCCGCACTTTAGTTGGTTCTAATTTATTTTAATCCTTCATAAGACATCGTCCCTTCCAATTCGGGATGAAGACTTGCTTCTCTTTTAGTCTCTGTTCGATGACCAAAAAGCCCGCTAGTGCGTTGTTCCGAATTTATTTAAATCTATATATGACCTCTTCTCTTCCCACTCGGGACGACTTGCTTCTCTTTTAGTCTCTGTTCGATGACCTAAAATCCCGCTCCTGCGTTGTTCCGAATTTATTTTAATCCTTCATATGACCTCTTCTCTTCCTACTCGGGACGACTTGCTTCTCTTTTAGTCTCTGTTCGATGACCAAACAGCACAATATTTAAACATCTGCCATCCCTCATCCGTGAATCGTGGCTTAGCCATAATTTTCAGTTTTTACTACAGCCCTACAAAGTGGTGTTGAATCCCCTTTTTCGTAAATAAAAACAGTCAGTCTAACGGGTACCCAAAACTATCCTTAGACAGTTCTTTCGGAAAACGATAAAATATTTTTTTTTAGCCTTTTAAAGCACCCATGCTTAAGCCGTAATTGACCAGTGTTATGAACGTGGCTTCAAATATTCTAGTCGTAGTTTAGAGACTTATTTTCTTGTTCTTCAGAACTTTTCCAGCTGCTAGTAAAACCTAAGTCTTGGCTACTCTACTTTTTACATCTTAACATCTTCCACCATCTATTGTTGGGAAGGTGTTTTGATTTTAGACGACTGAAACATTATCACACATATTGATGCATTAGCTTAACCTTATGCACAGCACGAAACACTATGAAAGCACGGTAATACCCGTACAGTTTTTAATAGCTACTACTAGCGCTTAGTTATATGTTTCGACAGGTTTATCTTCTTTTGAAAAAAAAAAACTATTACACAAATGAAAATGGGGTAAACGTTTGAACAGTGTAAATAAATAAAACCAACATCAAACGCATGTCCATACATAATTTTTTTTAAATGTTTGTCGCAATGAAACACCTATCAAATATGTACGGCTTATTTCAGGAAAAATATTATCTTTCAAAATGCATGTAAATATCTCATATCAAAGAGTCTTATATATTTTGTGAATAATACATTTTGTCCAAAGCAGTACTTTCTGCGTGATATTTGAAAAAAAGATCTCCTTATTAAGTTTCTTGTTCTTCTTCCTTTATTTCTGTACTAGGTTCTATGTTCTATTTTTCAGTTCAACTAACTCGGGCTTTCAGAAAAAAGTACTGAAATTTGTTCTTTAATCCGTCTTCTTCGATAGTCTCAATCAGAATTAAATATTAAGTGTTTTGCAAGCTCATAAAATTTCCATTTTTTTTTTTTACAATTTTTCTATTAATCAACTTCTTATCCTAATTATACCATTTCTGATTTACATAATGCTTATTTCATGCCTGTTTTCTGTCAGAGTACTATAACCGGTTTTTCAGTTCTCCGCCTTGGTCATGATTTCTAGTATTCAGTTGAATCAGCTAAAATTATCCCAAATTATTAAAGCACCAAAGAAAAGGTAATAAAATCTGATTTTTTGAACTGGTAAGGGGGATATTTTACAGCCTAATATTTCTAGAAAAAATTTCAGAAATCGAGGGCATAATTATTTAATCGAACACACTGTAATGCGGCTTTTGAAAGTTGTGAACGCCAAATTTAACAATAAGAGAAGTGGGTTAAAAATCAGTAAATAAACTAAACTAAAAACACATGGCTCAAAACAGCGAAAGGAGGTATGGTTTTCCTTTGGAGGTTTAGCTTTCTTTGGGAATCGAACTATTGCTAATGTTTGAATTTTTACGGACGTAAATCGATGCCAAGTTGAGTCGTTAAAAGGTGATACTGCCGTAAGAATATAATTATTTTGAAGCTGCCGAAAGAATTTTTTTTTCAGAAAATGCAGTTTTGAGTCATCAATACATCTAACATGGGTGCAGGGGGCATAAGCTATTCTTATTTTAATTTTACTAGCATTTCAATGGTTTAAAAAAGACTTGACAACGCGATACGAAGAGGTGAAACACAGAGTTTATTAAGCGAGAGCTGCTGTCTGGTAAAGATCAGATGCACAATAGAGCACACAAAGAAATCTTATGGAACTGTCAAAAATATGGGTAGTAGAGGTAGAGGCAGAGGCACTCCCCAAAAACATTTTTGGCTATAAGGCACCTTTCATTTATTAACTGTAAATATGGCAACTTTAGAGGGGTCAAACCTCCAACATCCGCGATCTATCTTCTGGCAAACAAACAAGTTCACCCAATGCTTGACAGAAAGAAAAGAAAGTTTGAGCTAGAGGCTCAATTTGACTACAAAGAAACAGCAAATTGAACATACCCCAAGTACGAGCTTTATATACACCAAAAAATTAGCAAATTGCATTTCAAGTCACGTTTTATATTTAGCTAAGTCTCATATTTCAGCAAGTATGTTCATGAATGTACGATTGATTTGTTAATGCAGATTTTCTATTGCTCACTTTTTTCAGCAGTAAATGCATTTTTAAAAGAGAAAAATTAAAATAAACGATATATGATCTTAGCATTGGAACAAGCCAATCAATGTTTCCATTAGAATTTAAGCCACTTTTTTAATTACTATTGGTATATTTCACAATAAGTAAATAGCTTGTTTATACTAAGCTGAAACTTATAAAAACGAATAATTTTATACCAATACAAGGTTTGGTCTTGCGTAGATTTATTTATTGTTTTGTAAAATTGATTTAAGAATGGGATTTCATGATAAAAATATAGTATATACATTTAAAGCATTTATTTTCAAAGCTGATTCCGAAAGTTTCGGGATTTTTTTTCAGCAATGTCGAGGGGCAAAAAATAATATTTATACTGTAATATATAAAAAACAACTTCAAAAGCATCAAAACAGGTAAGAAAAAACAAAAAGGAAAAACTATATCAATAAAATAAGTAAACATAGATTCATAAAAAACTAGTATCCAAAAAATCATAATGCGCAACAACAAAAAACTCCTCGGAAGAAGTGTAGACAGTTTTCATGCCATAACTAATTAGAAAATAAAAATAAAAAATTTAAGTGACCTATTTCTTGCCATTATGACTTGCCATAAAAGGCTTCAGTGAGCCATTAACGGCTCACTGAAGCCATTTCAGGTCTCAGTTTTAGTGTGACACCTAATCCTGCATTGATGCAAATTTTTCAGAAAATTTGGCTACCTTTAAAAAGTTTAGATAATAATCTTTTGGGTACTTTTGGGTACTAATATATTGGGTACTGGTACTTTTTAAGACAGTTGATTGATAAAAAATTAATAGATTCGACTCCAAATGTAATGCAATTCTTCAGTTAAGAGTTATACATACAAATTCATTAAACTCAACAAAAACAAGACTCTTCCTAAGACGAATAGATAATTTTTCGGTACTTGTCTATTATATAGTACACACTCAACAAGTGAAGTTTGGTGAATGCTAATAAAATAAAATAAAATATGACGAAAATACAATACTTTAGTAGCGAAATTATGAAAACTACCACAAAGAATTTTGGAAGGGGGGCCCTCACAGAATGCATTACATTAAACACGTGACCTAACCTAAACTAACCAAAATACCAACTAAATATTTAATTAAACTATAGCTGTAATGTAGTTTCCCAACAAGCAGAAGGGAATTGTCTGTTATAGACAACGTGAAAACCGGGTATTGTCTAATTTTCGCGATGGAAGTTCTCGAGTGTGTATTATATGATAGACAAGTACCCAATTTTCTTGTAGTGCCCTGATCTTGCCACTTTTAAAAGCTCACTCCTGTATGCTATATGATGCTGTATTTATGCAAGTATTCCTCAAGATTTTGGCTACTCAAAAGTGACGGAGTTCTTTCTTGGTCAAAAATATCATTGACAATTTCTTTTGGAGAGTGGGAGAACCTTCTCCTGGGAAGGGATTCTCTAAAAGAAGGCATTTTGGGGCTTAACTCCAGTAGCGTGTGCTATTTGAGGCTGCCTTTATGCAAGTATAAAAACAACAAAGTTTTTTTTAACTCGAGGTCCGACTTATTCCCCCTGAAAATTCCCCCTGGAGAGCGAGCTCCCACCTGGAAAATATCTCTGTGGAAAATTCTCCCGGAAAATTTCCCCGAAAAAATGTTTCCTTTCGTGAAAGATCTGAAAATTTCCCCCAATAATTTTCCCCTGGAAAATTCACCTCAAATGCAAAATTGAACAGCCAAAGGGACGAAGAAAAGCGTGTAATTGTAAATAAGCTGTTATGAAAAAAGTGTGGTTCTATTGTGGTTATATGATGCAGAAAGAGCGAGTTTCTAAACTCAAATTTACTAAATCTCCATGATCCTTCCGATAAGTATAGGAAGAGATAGGTATGTGGAGGGGGAATCACGTAGGAAGGGGATGAAGGTAGGTTGGTGAATCACTTTGTAGGCATGGGGGGTGCCTCAAGGAGTGCATTTTAATCCAAAAATTTCCTAACTCTTATTTAGTCATAAACTAAACATAGAATAGTTCTTGGAAAGAGGGAAGGGTAGAAATTGATATCTAATCTCCGTTAATTTCTGGTATGTTTCTGGTCTACCCCTTTATTATGAAAGTAAAGAACAATAGTAAACCCTAAACGAGCAGAATTAATTCTGTATAGGAGAGGAGCTGTCCCCTCCTTGCGTTCGCTCCTCTCGTGTCCTTAGACACTTCACAAGATGCTCATTTGATCGAAAATTGAAAGTTCTGGTGCCTTTTTTAAAAGTCAAAAGTGATTGGAGAGCAATCACCCCCTGTTGTAGACTCTTTTTCTTATATTTAATTATTTTGATCCTTGTAAATCTGACTAACATTTCGAGGGACCCATTTTGTTCAGAATAGTTGAAAATATTGATACATTTGTATTCAAGGATCATAAAACTTCTGGAGCCCCTGGGATAAGGACTGTAAATTAAGCAACTGCCAGTTCTTTATAGATATATTGTATAGCTGAAAAAAAGGACATGCTTGATATTAGAAGTCAAGTTGCTTGAAACTTTCAGTGATTATTTTCTTGGTGAAAAAAGATCATCAATAATTATCTTAGGGAAGGGACAGAGGCTAAGGGCCCGAAAAATAAGCCATAATTTTTTTTTCTGATCAGTTTGAAGCGTCCAGCCATAATTCCACGGGCCAAGTGGACTAATGTACAAAATTTTTTTTTTAAGGATTGGTCCCTATGAAATTGGTTTTTTCTCTTTAAAAGAGGGCTAGAAAAGCACTGATGTTTTTCGGTTGGCCTGAAACTTATAGGAAACTTTGGGCTAAAGGGAATCCAATGCAGAAGGAAAAAATGTTGTTTCCCGTCAAAGTGCGACCCGAAAAATGGCTAGAAAAGTTCAAAAAAATTTTCCCTATCACTTCAAATAGACGTGGCAGTTTTAGAAACTTGGGGGGGGGGGGGGTCGGAAATGAAAATTGTGAACTCTCGTGCCCTTTTTAAAGGCCGTACATTTATCGTACAATTAAAAATTGAAAACTCTCTTGCTCTTTTTGAAGGCCAAAAGCTACTGGAGCTGGAGGGCAATCAGCCTCCCCCTTGGTTCCTTTCCTGTTATTTGGTCCTCCTCTAACGTGCGTGATATCGAATCAGATTTTGAGATATTTGTGTTGCTCAAAAATCTCGGAATGTCTAATAATATAATAATATTTGTTTGTGACCCGCATACAGTGGAGAAATTCACTAAATATATATATATATATATATATATATATATATATATATATATATATATATATATATATATATATATATATATATATATATATATATATATATATATATATATATATATATATATATATATAAATATATATATATATATATATATATATATATATATATATATATATATATATATATATATATATATATATATATATATATATATATATATATATATATATATATATATATATATATATATATATATATATATAATGTGGTATATATACTATACCACATACAGCATAAAACAACCGGATGCAACGGTTATGGGAGCCCGGCCTTAAAGACGCTTAAAGAATGAGTTCTGTGGATGACGCCACAGAGTACACATAATATCAGTACCACCAAACCGACCGATTAATCTTCTTTTCCGGTACGAACGTTGCGAATAGAGAGGAAACTTGTAATACCGAAAATATGAATACGAATTTGATTCAGATCACTTTCTCGAAGCGAAGAGTAAAGACCAGACACAAAAAGCATAGCATGGTCACAAAAATTCGAATAAAGCTTCGTAAAACCGCACTATTATAACGACCACTATTTGTGACTATCTTAGCATAGCTCATTTTTGATTTACTTATAATATAAGATAACGTTTTCTGTTGCAGAGTTGAAAATCACACACCGAAATTCGAAGTCACCTGAGACTATGAAAATGGGGAATAACGAAAAAACGGCAGTTTAAGTCACCCATACCTAGTGAATTATTAAACATCAAATATTCACTTTTAGTAGATTTTTCAAAAAAAAAACTATTTTTTCAAACGAAGAATGCACCTTATTAACACTCTTTGCAAAACCAACTTTAGATCAAGTAGCAGATCATCCGTGTATATTGCCTTGGTTCAGGTGGGTGCTCTTCTTCTTCTTTCCGTACTTCTTCTCGCAGATTAACTGTGCCTAAACGGTCATCAGCAGCAACACTGAGGTCTCCTGTTTGTCAATCCATTCTACTATGGAACTCTATCCCTTTTGATGTCCCTCTATTTTCGTGAAGGTAGTTTCTCAGCAGGTCTTTCTGTAGTTTTAGTCCAGTATTTTTATCCTTCCTTTGTTTATTCCTCTCTTCTCTTTTCCTATTGTTTCTTTTTATGTTTTTTTCTTTGTTTATTAGCAATGTTTAACAGTAAACAGCAATAAGCTGGTAGTAACCTGACAGAAAATGTTCTATTGGAGATTTCCAAGGTATCCTGCAGCAAACCTTCAGAGATTTGTCGGAAAACGACTTATATTACTTATAGTTTCCCCCTACAGAGATGCACAAAATGTGTTCAATGAGCCTTTAAATAGCCAAAAATGCGGATGAGTTAATAAGATAACTAACTTAGCCAACTTCAAATTCGTTTATTGACTTTGAGGATTTTACCTCCCGTGAGCGATCTTATGGTGTACTATTTGTTCATATGTTCAAATCGTTTCGAATAACACTACTTCTAGGGTTACTACTGCGATTAGTGTTTGTGTTTATCGTGATCAGCGGTCTGTAGCTTATTATTTGTAAGAGATGAAAATTTGAAAACCTTAACAATCATTGGGAGCGTTAAATAATAATTAAAAATATCTTTTCAGCTTGCTGAATCTCCAATAATTAACCAGTACACAATTTTTTCCCTATTTTTCTAATTACAATAAAAAAAAAAAGCTTTCTATAGGGATTAGCTAATGTTGGACACCTGTAAAAGAATTATGTGTTTGAACCCTGTGATAAAAAATATGCATTTCTTTTTATCTATAGGAAATAATTCAAAAATTCCAAATAGGAAAACTAATTTAAAAATTGCAAATTCAAATTTGTATCTGTTTTTAGAATTTTCTGTGCAACTAATTTTACAAAATTCAAAATGAATGTACTTCGGGCATTTCCCAAACATTGACTGAAAGTTGTCTAGCTGCAATTTGACTAACTGCTGTTGGGCATGTAAAGGGAAACTTGAGTTTGTAAACTATATTTACAAACATCATTTGTAAATATACCAAGAAGAATCAAAGGAGTCATCATATCATAACCACCCTTCAAAAAAGATCAAAGAGAGAGCATTCCTAAATTCTTGCCATTTGGACAGCTGCCAGAAAGGGCAATTCGATTTTTAATCAAATTCGTGGGAAATGAGAGTCACTAACCTATTCATATTTTTTTACAGTCACAACAGACCTAATCTCTGTGGGATGGAAGATTGTAGGCCGCTGATTTTTTTTTTTTTTTTTTACCAGGAAATTTAACAAAAGATGTCGACAGTTCTCTAGTAAATATAGAAGGTAAAAGAAAATGCCCAAACAGTTCTTTTTGAAAGTCTGTATATGATACTACCTCTTTGGGAGTGAAGAAGAGGGTAGACCTTCGAGCTTTTATGATTAGAACATCTAAT
>NC_142804.1:45762250-45901423 GCF_049724085.1 Artemia sp. Qi Xiang Cuo | reverse complement strand
TTTTCGTGTGTGTATGTGTAAGTTTTGTGAGTGTGTGTGTGTGTGTAAGTTTTTGTGCGTGTGTTTGTTAGTTTTTTTTTGTTCCTTTGTAAGTTTTTTTTTGTGTGTGTGTGTGTTTGTGAGTTATTTTTTGTGTGTTTGCTATTTTTTGAGTGTGTGTTCGTGTTTTCTTGTGTGTTTTTTTTTATGTTTTGTGTGTGTGTGTGTGTGTTTGTATAAGTGTGTGTGTGAATATAAGTGTTTTTGTGAATGTAAGTATTCATGTTATTAACAAATCATGAGTTTCAGACAACACATTCCTATGAGGGACTAAGAAATCTAGACCAGAAAAGTCAAAAATAGCAAACTAACCATCCTGAATTATAGGTTTCAGTCAACACACACCTACGAAAGTCTATGAAATCCTGCTCATAAAAGTCAAAAAATATCAAACTAGTCATCCCAAACTATTTGTTTCAGACACCAAACACCTATGAAAGGCTAAGAGATCCAGCTCAGAAAAGTAAAAATTAGCATTCCATACACCACAAATCATAGGTTTCAGACACTACATACCTATGAAAGACTAAGAAATCCAACTCAGAAAAACATTAAATAGCAGACAACACATCACAAATCATATGTTTCAGACACCTCACACCTACGAAAGACTAAGAAGTACTGTTATTAAAAGTCGGACATATCAAATTACACATCCCAAACTATGGGTTTCAGACAACATTCACCAACGAAATACTAGAAAACCTTAGCTCAGAAAAGCCTGAAATAGCAAACTACACATCCCAAATCATAATGTTCTGACAACACATACCTATGAAAGGCTAAGAAATCCAGCTCAGAAAAGTCAAAAGTAGCAATCCATCCACCCCAAATCATAAGTTTCTGAAAGGACACACATATGATAGGCTAAGAAATCTAGCTCAGAAAAGTCAAAAATAGCAAATTAACCATCCCAAATCATAGGTTTCAGACAACAAACACCTACGAATGGCTAAGAAATCCAGCTCAGAAAGGTCAAAAAAATAGAAACCGACACACCTCAAATCATAGGTTTCAGACACCACACACCTACGAAAGACTAAGAAATCCGGTTATGAAAAGTCGGAAATAGCAAATTACATATCCCAAATCATATGTTTCAGACAACACTCACCTATGAACGGCTAAGAAACCTAGCTCAGAAAAGTCAAAAATAGAAAACTAGTCATCCCAAACTATATCTTTCAGACAACAAACACCTATGAAATGCTAAGAAATCCAGCTCAGAAAAGTCAAAATTAGCAATCCACCCATCCCAAATCATATGTTTCATAGAACACACGCCTATGAAAGACTAAGAAATCCAGCTCAGAAAAGTCAAAAATAGCAAACTAAATATCCCAAATCATCGGTTTCAGTCAACACACACCAACGAAAGACTAAGAAACCTAGCTCAGAAAAGTCAAAAATAGCAAACTATTCATCCCAAACTATTGGTTTCAGACAACATTCACCGACGAAATACTAGAAAACCTTAGCTCAGAAAGGTCTGAAATAGCAAACTATCCATCCCAAATCATACTTTTCTGACAACTCATACATATGAAAGACTAAGAAATCCAGCTCAGAAAAGTCGAAAATAGCAAAATACACATTGCAAATCATAGGTTTAACACACCACTCACCTATTAAAGAATAATAAATCCAACTCATAAAAGTCAAAAAGAAAAAACTACATATCCCAAATCATAATTTTTACTCAACACACATCAACGAAAGGCTAAGAAACCTAGCTCATAAAAGACTGAAATAGCAAACTACTCATCCCAAACTATTGGTTTCAGACAACATTCACCTAGGAAATACTACGAAACCTTAGCTCAGAAAAGCCTGAAGTAGCAAACTACACATCCCAAATCATAGGTTTCAGACAACACACATCAACGAACGACGGGTGCTCGGGGAGAGCCTTTGTGGGTGGGTGGGTCCCTTGAGGGTGGGTGGTCCCTGGGGCGCTGGGGGGGCCCTTGGGGGCCGGGGGTAGGGGGTTTGGGGTCGGGGGTTGGCTTGGGGGGGTTTGGGTGGGCCTTTGAGGCGCCGGGTGGATCTTTGTGTGCCTGGGGGACATTTGGGGACCGGTGGAAGGCCTTTGGGACCCCGTTGGTCCTTTGGGAGCTCGCTTTGCCTTTGGGGGGCCCGGGGATGGCATTTGGGGGTCTGGGTGGGCCTTTGGGGCGCCGGTGGCCCCTTGGGTGCCTGGGGGGCCTTTGAGTGTCCGGGGGGACAGTTGGGAGCCTGGGGGACATTTGAGGCCGGGGGATGGCATTTGGGGGTCTGGGTGGGCCTTTGGGGGACCGGTGGAGGGCCTTTGGGAGTTTGGGGGGCTTTAAGGACTGGGGGCTTCCTTCGGGGTTGGGGTAGGAGGATTGGAACCCTTTGGGGTTGGGTTAGAGGACCTCACAACACTGTTCAAACGAAACTTGTGTATTATAACGACCACACTCAAAACCTCCTCCAAAATCTCTTCAAAAATCTTCTTTTAAAATGTCTCTAGCTGTTTCGCCGAAATAGTTCCATAACCTGTCTAAAACGGTTTCGCCCAAATAATCACTAAACGGAAATTCAGCGTGTTCCTTTGTTATTGGCATCTCTGTGCTAACGCATTTCAAATTAATAGGAAACCTTCTCGCGCGGTAAAACAATTCATCGCTAAGATGTTTCTTGCCTAATTGTTTCCATGGCCTTTGGTTATTAATATCCTTTGGAGTTCGACCAAAAGAGTTGTTCCCGAGGCAAAGACATTAATGATATGGATCTATTCCTGGAGAAATGTTTCTAGGCGGAAATTTTTAAAGTCTGACAGATGATGTCATTGATTGATTGATCTGTCAAGAAGGGGAACCTCATAACATCTGGTTCGAATAACAATAACAAATACTATTTCTGGATCAACACATCTGCCTCGAACAGGAAGGAAGTGTCATTAACTTTGCTTCGAACGACAACAACATTGACCCCATTAACCACGTGTTCTCTCTAATGACTCTGTTCAAAACAACAACAACATTGACCTTGGCATTTTGCCTCGGAAACAATAACAACATTGACCTTCGCTGAGGGCGTGCCAAAAACACACCTGGAGAAAGAGGTCATTGACCGATTACGCAATCATTCTCACTAATGACTCTATGCCCTTATTTGGTGTGGGCGTCGGAATTTTTAAAAAAAGTGTCCGGATCGGGATTCGAAGGGGTATTGTGGGCGTCGGACTCAATAAGGCATCTCTACTGCAGTTTCAATTTCTGAGAGGAATGAAGAGGAGTTGGAGGCAAAACTTGATACTGCATTTTCTAATGTTCTTGAATGGTGTTCTGCAAATTTTATTGCTTTGAATTTATCAAAAACTAATTTCATAATTTACGGCAGGAAGTCAAATATATGCCCTCGTATTACCCGAGTTACTACTTCAAAGTATCTATTATCAATATCTCGGGCGAATGTGATAAAGTACCTTGGACTTATGATTGATGAAAGCTTATCTTTTAAAACACACATTCAAAATATACGCTTAAAGATTTCAAGGTATGTTGGTTTAATACGGAGGTTGAAGCATTATTTGCCCTACTCTGCTTTACGAAGCATTTATTTTGCTCTGATTCAGTCTAATATTAATTATTGTTCTCTAGTATATTTATCTACATTTAAAAGCCATATTAAACCAATACAGATTTTACAAAATAAAGCAGTAAGAATCCTCAAACTTGTTATTTCATCGTCTATTCCACTTCCAAATAAGTCTTCTACAGCATCTTTATATACTTATTTAGATATACTTCCAGTTTCTGAACAATTTAGTTTAGGAGCAATTATTTTCAAATTTAATTATGACATTGAGAAATTACCACCATATTACCTCAATCAAAGTTTGTTCTCCCAATCACAAGATTTACATCGTTATAACACGCGACAAAAAAAGAGTATCTACATTGACAAGTATAGTACTGAGAGATCTAAATTCGCCCCGTTTGTGTCAATAGCCCGGTGCTGGGATGCTCACAAGGATTTTATTGATAAATTTTCTTCCATCCATTTAATAAAAAGGAATCTTAAATTTCATTTAGTTCAGGATTATTTTTAATTAAGTGTCTTTTTAATATGATTAAGTTATTTGTTTGGATTTTTGTTCTATGTGAATGTGGGCCTCTTGGCTATCTTTTAGTATGAATTTATATTTAATAATATTGATCTCTCTTTTTTTATATATATATTTATATTTATATTTGGATCCTGGGCTAGCTGCTACTTTCATATTATTTTTGTATTATTGTATCTTTGCCGTCGTAATTATCTTTGTATTGTAGCGTAAAATTTTTTATTGTATCTTTGTCTAGGCCTAGTTTTTCGAGCTTGTCTCCCCATGGGCCTATGTCAATTATATACATGTATATGTTAATAATAAAATGATTGAACTTGAACTTGAACCAATCAGCTGAAAAAGGTGTAGCTTTTCTTTGAAGGTATACTTGCCTTTGGAAATTGATTGTTAATATTTTAGTTTTAGGAAATGAAGAGTGTTACGAATTATTTTTTCTTATTTGCTCTACGGTTCAACGTGGCAACACTGAAAAAATGTGATGCTGAACTTAAAAGTTCAAAGTTCTGTAACAATTAAATGCAAAATTTTAGAAATTGCAATTTCCAGGTTTAAATAGACCTAAGATAAGGGCTGAAATCTTTTTATCAGCTTGGTAGTAGTAACCAAGGTACTACTTTGCGTACTGCCCTAGCAATTTCTATGTTATTTGCGTACTGCCATAGGACTATGCTATTTGCGTACTGCCCTAGCAATTTCTATGTTATTTGTGTACTGCCATAGGACTATGCAATTTGCGTACTGCCCTAGCAATTTCTATGTTATTTGCGTACTGACATAGGACTATGCTATTTGCTTACTGCCCTAGCAATTTCTATGTTATTTGCGTACTGCCATAGCAATTTCAATGTTATTCTATAGAAGCTCTTCACCTTTTCAAAGAGATTCAGAGCTCCCTCACATGACCTTCTGGATTTGCGTACTGCCCTAGGAATCTCTATGTTATTTGCGTACTGCCATAGGACCATGCTATTTGCTTGCCTCTGGTTTGGTGAGTACAATCTGATTTGGTGGGTATAGTCTGGTTTGATGGGTATAGTCTGGTTTGGTTTTTCAAAGAGAGTGACTATTTGACATTTTTGCAAAAAGAGATAAGGAATTCGCAAATTGGACTCTATGAACGATATTAATGAATGTTTTGAATAATAGGAGTGTGAATGATTCTAATTAGTTATTGGATTGTATGACGGTGGAGAAAAAAAAGGATTAAACTGATTAACAGTTAAGGTAACCCCGAAGGGGTTGTTAACTCAGGTAATTTTTTACTTGACCTAGCTTTACGTCTCCGATGTGGTCTGTATAATACACTAGTAACGTTTCTGTATTTACACGTGAACATTCTGAATCCATTTTTGAAGTCTGTGGAAACAGTTTGACGTGTTCGGTGAGATTAAGTTCCTTGGCGTTTGATAGACATTTGCAAAAAAAAGGGGTAATTAGTGATTGGATAATTTTTTAACGTGAAATCTCTGAATAAAATATTTTTGGAGCATGTACTTGACGATGGATAAAAGGGTTAAGGTGATTAGCAATTACGAGCAAGGATCCCCCCACTGGTTCCTGGCAGTAGGCTACGCTTATCAAATTACTGTACTGTGGGTTAGGTCACATGATTAAACACGCTTTTACAATCGGAATTCATTGATTGACATTTGCAAAAAGGGGTAATTAGTGATTGGATAACTTTTTAACGTGAAAGGTCAATTTTGGAGGGAAAACCAAAAATACTCAGAATCGAAAATAAATGGGATCTGCCTCAAGGGCAAGGCTCAGAGGCCCCTCGTTCCCCCATGTCTGCGGGCAGGGGAGGGGGGAGGGCCAATTTTGGAGGGAAAACCAAAAATGCTCAGATTCGAAAATAAATAGGATCTGTCTCAAGGGCAAGGCTCAGAGAGCCTTCGTTCCCCAATTTCTGAGGGCAGGGGAGGGGTGAGGGTCAATTTTCGAGGGAAAACCAAAAATGCTCAGAATCAAAAATAAATGGGATCTGCTTCAAGGGCAAGGCTCAGAGGCCCTTCCTTCCTCCATTTCTGAGGGCAGGGGAGAGGGGGAGTAAATTTTGGAGGGAAAACAAAAAATCCTCAGAATCGAAAATAAAAGGGATCTGCCTCAAGGGCAAGGCTCAGAGGCCCTTCGTTCCCCCATTTCTGAGGGCAGGGGAGGGGGGAGGGTCAATTTTGGAGGGAAAACCAAAAATGCTCGGAATCGAAATTAAATAGGATCTGCCTCAAGGGCAAGGCTCAGTGGCCCCGCCTTCCCCCATTTCTGAGGGCAGGGGAGGGGGGAGGGTCAATTTTGGAGGGAAAAGCAAAAATGCTCAGAATCGAAAATAAATGGGATCTGCCTCAAGGGCAAGGCTCAGAGGCCCCTCCTTCCTCCATTTCTGAGGGCAGGGGAGAGGGAGAGTCAATTTTTGAGGGAAAACCCAAAATACTCAGAATCGAAAATAAACGAGATCTGCATCCAGGGCAAGGCTCAGAGGCTCCTCCCTCCTCTATTTCTGAGGGCAGGGGGAGGGGGAGTCAATATTGGAGGGAAAACCAAAAATAATACTAATTGAAAATAAACGGGAGCTGAACCAAGGGCAAGGCTCAGAGACCCTTCGTTCCCCCATTTCTGAGGGCAGGGGAGGGGGAGGGTCAATTTTGGAAGGGAAAACCAAAAATACTCAGAAAGTTCATTTTGAATTTCTTTCATTGAAATGCAAGAGTTGGAATATTTCAGTAGTGTTTGGTTGTGGTTTACCTTGTCACAGTTACATTCACTTGATTTTTCAAAGTTCATTTTGAATTTCTTTCGTTGAAATGCAAGAGTTGGAATATTTCAGTAGTGTTTGGTTGTGGTTTACCTTGTCATAGTTACATTCTCTTGATTTTTCAAAGTTCATTTTGAATTTCTTTCGTTGGAATGCAAGAGTTGGAATATTTCAGTAGTTTTTTGTTGTGGTTTACCTTGTCACAGCTACATTGTCTTGATTTTATCAAAGTTCATTTTGAATTTCTTTCGTTGAAATGCAAGAGCTGGAATATTTCAGTACTGTTTTGTTGTGGTTTACCTTGTCACAGTTACATTCTCTTGATTTTTCAAAGTTCATTTTGAATTTTTTTCGTTGAAATGCAAGAGTTGGAATATGTCAGTAGTGTTTTGTTGCGGTTTACCTTTTCACAGTTACATTTTCTTGATTTTTCAAAGTTCATTTTGAATTTTTTTCGTTAAATACAAGAGTTTGAATATTTCAGTTGTTTTGTGTTGTGGTTTACCTTGTCACAGTTACATTTTATTGATTTTTAAAAGTTCATTTTGAATTTATTTATTTGAAATGCAAGAGTTGGAATATATCAGTAGTTTCTGGTTGTGGTTTACCTTGTCACAGTTACATTCGCTTGATTTTTCAAAGTTCATTTTGAATTTATTTCCTTTAACTGCAATATTTGGAATATTTCACGAGTGTTGTGTTGTTGTTTACCGTGTCACAGTTACATTTTCTTGATTTTTGAAAGCTCATTTTGAATTTCTTTCGTTGAAATGCAAGAGTTGGAATATTTCAGTAGTGTTTGGTTGTGGTTTACCTTGTCACAGTTACATTTTCTTGATTTTTCAAAGTTCATTTTGAATTTCTGTCGTGAAATGCAAGAGTTGGAATATTTCAGTAGTGACTTGTTGTGCTTTAGCTTGTCACAGTTATATTTTCTTGATTTTTCAAAGTTCATTTTGAATTTCTATCCTTGAAATGCAAGAGTTGGAACATTTCTGTAGTGTTTTGTTGTGGTTTACCTTGTCACAGTTACATTGTCTTAATTTTTTAAAGTTCATTTTGAATTTCTGTCGTTGAAATGCATGAGTTGGAATATTTCAGTAGTGTTTTGTCGTGGTTGACATTGTCACATTTACATTTTACTGATTTTTGAAATCTAATATTGAACTCCTTTCATTGAAATGCAAGATTTGGATTATTTCAGTAGTATTGTGTTGTGGTTTACCTTGTCGCACTTACATTTTCTTTATTTTTCAAAGTTCATTTCGAATTTCTTTCGTTGAAATGCAAGAGTTGGAATATTTCAGTAGTGTTTTGTCGTGGTTTACCTTGTCACAGTTACATTTTCGTAATTTTTCAAAGTCCATTTTGAATTTCTTTCGTTGTAATGCAAGAGTTGGACTATTTCAGTATTGTTTTGTTGTGGTTTAACTTGTCACAGTTAAATTTTATTTATTTTTAAATTTTTATTTTGAATTTCTTTCTTTTAAATTCAATTTTTTGAATATTTCAGTTGTGTATGTTTGTGTTTTACCTTGTCAAACTTACATTTTCCTGATTTATCAAAGTTCATTTTGAATTTCTTACATTGAAATGCAAGAGTTGGAATATTTCAGTAGCTTTTGGTTGTGGTTTACCCTGTCACAGTTACAGTTTCTTAATTTTTGAAAGTTTATTTTGAATTTCTTTCGTTGAAATGGAAGAGTTGGAATATTTCAGTAGTGTTTGGTTGTGGTTTACCTTGTCACAGTTACATTTTCTTGATTTTTCAAAGTTCATTTTGAATTTCTTTCGTTGAAATGCAAGAGTTGGAATATTTCAGTAGTGTTTGGTTGTGGTTTACCTTGTCACAGTTACATTTTCTTGATTGTTCAAAGTTCACTTTGGATTGCTTTTCTTGAAGAGTAGGAGATGGAAAATTTCAGTAGTGTTTCCTTATGGTTTAACTTGTCACACTTTAACTTTCTTGATTTTTCAAAGTTCATTTTGAATTTCTTCCATTGAAAAGAAAGAGTTAGAATATTTTACTAGTGTTTGGCTATGGTTTACCATGTCACAGTTACATTTTCTTAATTTTTCAAAGTTAATTTTTAATTTCGTTCCTTGAATTGTAAGAGTTGGAATATTTCACAAGTGTTTGGTTGTTGTTTACCTTGTCACAGTTACATTTTCTTGATTTTTCAAAGTTCATTTTGAATTCCTTTCGTTGAAATGCAAGAGTTGGAATATTTCAGTAGTGTTTGATTGTGGTTTAACTTGGCACAGTTACATTTTCTTGATTTTTCAAAGTTCATTTTGAATTTCTTTCGTTGAAATATGTTTGGTTGTGCTTTACCTTGACACAGTTAAATTTCTTGATTTTTGTTAGGTTAGGTTAGGTTAGGTTAGGCTAGATCATGTTAGATTAGTTTCAGTTCGGTTAGGTTAGGTTAGCTCACATACGCGCGTGTATGTAGGCTACCCTAATCTAACCTAAGTTAACCTAACTTAACATAATCTAGCCTAACCTAACTTAACTTATCGAAAATCATGAAATTTAACTGTGACAAGGTAAGTCACGATCAAACAAATTCCAATAAAAGAAATTAAAAATGAACATTGAAAAATCAAGAAAATGTAACTGTGACACGTTAAACCACAATCAAACACTTCTTAAATATTCCAACTCTTGCATTTCAAAGAAAGAAATTAAAAATGAACTTTGAATAATCAAGAAAATGTAACTGTGACAAGGTAAACCTCAACCAAACACTACTGAAATATTCCAACTCTTTCATTTCAACGAAAGAAATTCAAAATGAACTTTGAAAAATCAAGAAAATTTAACTCTGACAAGGTAAACCACAACCAAACACTACTGAAATATTCCGACTCTTGCATTTCAACGAAAGATATTCAAAATGAACTTTGAAAAATCAAGAAAATGTAACTGTGACAAGGTAAACCACAACCAAACGATACTGAAATATTCCAACTCTTGCATTTCAACGAAATAAATTCAAAATGAACTTTGAAAAATAAAGAAAATTTAACTGTGAAAAGGTAAACCACAATCAAACACTACTGAAATATTCAAACTCTTGCATTTCAACGTAAGAAATCCCAAATAAACTTTAAAAAATCAAGAAAATGTAACTGTGACAAGGTAAACCACAAACAACAATACTGAAATATTCCAACTCTTGCATTTCAACGAAAGAAATCCAAAATGAACTTTGAAAAATCAAGAAAATGTAACTGTGACAAGGTAAACCATAAGCAGACACTTCTGAAATAATCCAAATCTTTATTTTCAACGAAATAAATTCAAATGAACTTTGAAAAAATAAATAAAATTAAACTTTTACAAGTAAAACAACAGCAAAACACAAATGAAATATTCAAAATCTGGCTTTTCAACGAAAGAAATTCAAAATAAACTTTGAAAAATCAAGAAGATGTAACAGTGACAAGGTAAACCACAAACACACAATACATAAACCAAAAATCACGTTATTTAATACTCTATTAAATCAAAATTAAATGTGAAAAATCAAGAAAATTTTACTGTTAAAAGTTAAAACAAGACCATGCAATAATTAAATATTCCAACACTTGAATTTCAATCAAAGAAATTCAAAATGAACGTTAAGGAATTAAGAAAGTGTAACTGTGACAAGGTAAACCACAACCAAACACTACTGAAATATTCCAACTCTTGCTTTTAAACGCAAGAAGTTAAAAATGAATTTTGTAAATTCAAGAAAAAGTAACTGTGACAAGATAAAGCACTACAAAACACCACTGAAATATTCCAACTCTTTCATCTCAACGAAAGAAATTCAAAATGAACTTTGAAAAATCAAGAAAATGTAACCGTGACAAGGTAAAACATAAGCAAACACTACTGAAATAATACAAATCTTGCATATCATCCAAATAAATTCAAAATAAAAAATGAAAAATCAATAAAATTTAACTGTGACAAGGTAAACCAAAACCAAAAAATACTGAACTATCCCAACTATTTTATTTCAACGAAAGAAAATCAAAATGAACTTTGAAAAATCAAGATAATGTTATTGTGACAAGGTAAACCATAAAAAAACACTATTGAAATATTCAAACTATTTAACTTCAATGAAATACATTCAAAATGAACTTTGAAAAGTCAAGAAAATGTAACTGTGACAAGGTAAACCATAACCATACACTACTGAAATATTCCAACTCTTGCATTTCAACTAAAGACATTCAAAGTGAAATTTGAAAAATCAAGATAATGTAACTGTGACATGGTAAACCACATCCAAACACTACTGAAATATTCCAACTCCTGCATTTCAACGAAAGAAATTCAAAATGAACTTTGAAAAATCAGGCCTTTGGGGTATCGGGGGCCCTTTGGGAGGGGGGTTGGGGAGGGGGAGTGGCCAAGGGGAGGGGGGTCGCTCTGTGTTTCAATGCAAAAAAAAAATATTAAAGAAATAGGGGGAGGGAAGGGGAGGGGAGGGGGAGGGGGAGGAGGGAGGGGAGGAGGGGAGGGGAGGAGTGGAGGGGGAGGGAGGACGGGGAGATGGAGGGGGAGGGGGAGATGGGGGGAGGGGGAGATGGGTGGAGGAGATGGAGGGAGAGGGAGGGGGCCCTTTGGGGGTCAAAGGGGTGGGGGGCCTTTGGAGCCTGGGGGCCTTTAGGGACAGGGGTTCCTTCGGGGTTGGGGTAGGGGGCCCTTTGGGGTTGGGGTAGAGGACCTCACGACACTGTTCAAATAGAACTTGTGTATTATAACGACCACACTCAAAACCTCTTCTAAAACCCTTTCTAAAATCATCTTTTAAAATGTCTCTAACTGTTTCGCCGAAATAATTCCATAACCTGTCTAAAACCATTTCGCCCAAATAATCCCTAAACGCAATTCAGCGTGTTCCTTTTGTTTTTTGGCATCTCTGTGCTTTCACATTTCAAATTTCTAGGAAACCCTTTCCTACGCTAATCTCTTCATCTCATAAATGTTCCTAGTTAAACTATTAAGGTTTCGTTAGAATATCAATTTATCTCTCCGACTTAAAGGTCAGTGAAGCCGTATTTAGAAATAGAATTTCTATCTCTTTAGACTCCCGCATAATTCCAAGATAACAAGTGATGTCATTTATGATTCCTGACACTAAATAACAATGAAGCCCTATTTAAAAATAGAATATTAATTTTTATCTATGACCTAAAGAACGTTTATCCCTTAGACCTATGATTAAAGAAACCATATGTTTCTGTAATCCCCCTTTCATGAATCAAAACAGTACCCTAGCAAGTATGTAAAACAATTTCTCAGGTTAGGTTCGCCAAAAGATCAAAGAAGACATGTTTGTGTCTTAATTCCCCCTTCGTGAATCAATAATTCCCCCGTCGATTATGTAAATCAATTTCTCAGGTTAGGTTATCCTAAACATCAAACAAACAATAATGTTTCTAATTCCCCCTTCCTGAATCAATACATTCCCCCGCCGATTATGCAAATCAAGTTCTCAGGTTGGGTTCGCCTCAAGATCAAAGAAACCATATTTTTTATTAATTCCCCCTTCGTGAATCAATAATTTCCCCTAGCGATTATGTAAATCAAGTTCTCATATTAGGCTAGCCAAACAACAAAGAAACCAAAGTGTTTCTTAATTCCCCCTTCGTGAATCAATAATTTCCCCTAGCGATTATGTAAATCAATTTCTCAGGTTAGGCTAGCCAAACAACAATGAAGCCATGTTTGTTTCTTAATTTCCCCTTCGTGAACCAATAATTCCCCCATCGATTATGTAAATCACCCCAATGTCATTAAACCTGGACAAACAACAGCAAATAAATCGACCTTGAAACATCCTTCAAAGTGAGAAAATTCATGTTTTTCCAAGTGAGAAAATTCCTGTTTTTTCATTCTCAGTGAGAAAACCATAAACCACGTGGTACTCGTCGGAGTTTTAAAAAAAAGTGTCCGGATCGGGATTCGAAGGTGTATTGTACTCGTCGGAGTCAATAAGGCCTTTCTACTGATGCTAGCGTTAAGGGACAAGCTCTGCATATATGTTCTCTTGATTTGTCAAAAGCATTCGGCAGTGTTGTTCATTCACAGGCAGTGTTATTCTTTTGGTTTTAAAACTTTGGTATTTTAATTCTTTTGTAAGATTGGAATCAAATGGTCAGATTTTTGGGAATATACCTGTTTGCTGTGGTGTTAGACAGGGAGGGGTGCTTTCTCCATATATTTTCAGTGCTTGTTTATCTAGAGTTCTTTCAAAGATATCCTCTACCTGTTTAACCGGATTTGCGGATGTGTCTTACCTTGGATACGCCGACGGTCTGCTACTTATTAGTCGGTCGAAAGTTGGGTTAGCACAGAGCGTTAATAAAGTTCGTTCTGCTCTTGAAAAAATTGATTTATCCCTAAGTATTTCCAAATGTGAATATTTGCCGTTTAATGATAAGTTTGGTACGGGTGGTTTAAATTGCCGTCTTTTTATAATTCCCCGTGTTTCTAGTCTCAGGTGGCTTGGGATTTCGATTTGTGATTCAGTTTCAGCTCTCCGGTGAAAAACTGTATCTGATATTAAAGATAAATTAAAAATGGGTTATGCCATGATTGTTGCTAATCGCGGTCGTTATAATAGGCGCGGTCTCGCGAAATATTACTTGACTTTTTGTGATTATGCTATACTTTTTGTGTCTGGACTTTACCCTCTGCTTCGAGAAAGCGATCTGAATCTAATCCGCATTTATTATTTCCGGTACTGCAAGTTTCTTCTTTATTTGCCTAGTTCCTACCGTAATAGAAACATAATTTCTCGGTTTGGTGCTACTGATATTATGCGTATTCTGCACCATCATCAACATGTAGTTACTTCTGATGCGTGTTTAAGGCTGGGTCCACATCATCGCCTCATCCGGTTGTTTAGTGCTGTTTGATATATTTGGTTAATTATTTATTTGTCATTTTTTGTAGTGAATTTTTCTTTCTTTTTTTTTTGTTTTTTACTCCACTATTTTTGTTCATGTATGTGGGTTATAAATAAAATAAATAAATAAATATATCCTTGCTTGATGTGGTGTTTCAGACCACTTTCCTATTTTGTTAAAGTTAGCCGTTCCTGAGCCTGTGTCTAGTAGAAATGCATTGTGATATAGTATTACTTATCTTTTTTTTCCGCAAACAGCCTGAAATGTTTAAAACTTTGTGTGAATGAAAAATTGTGGGACAAGTCTGAGTGTGTGTCAGATTTTAATGCATGTTTTGATTTTTTTTTTTTTTTTTTTTTTTTTGATTCCGTTAAGTCTGCATTGATCCAAATCTGCGACCCTTCGTCTTTGCACATGAAAAAAAAAACAAGCTCTTTTAACTGAAAGTAAGGAACGACGTTAAAAATTAAAACGAACAGAAATTATTCTGTATATGAAAGGGGCTGTCCCCTCCTCAGCGCCTCGCTCTTTAAGCTAAAGTTTTTAATTTTTTAAAAAAAATAGAGTTGTGAAAAAGTCAAACTTTAGCGTAAAGACCGAGGCGTTGAGGAGGGGACATCCCCTTTAATACACGGAATAATTTCTATTCGTTTTAAGTTTTAACGTCGTTCCTTACTTTCAGTTAAAAAAAAACTTTTTTTATTTAATTTTTGAACGTTTTTGAATTAATGCAGGTTTTGCTTTTGGCTCACCGTACATGAATAATTAAAACGAAATTTGAATATTAATTTTACTTTTATTTGGTCAAATGGCTTTCTCGAAACTTGTTTAATTTTATTTACGAACGTTTTTATTAGTAATAAATATACGTATTTTACGAATTAACTTATGTAACGAACTTCTATATTCACATATTTTTAATACGTATATTAGAGGGTTCGCCACCAGTAGAAAGGGGGTACCAGTGCGACGAGGACCACGTGGTTTATGGTTTTCTCACTGAGAATGAAAAAACAGGAATTTTCTCACTTGGAAAAACAGGAATTTTCTCACATTTATGTCTGTTTTCATGGATGGTTATGTGTGTTGGTCAATTTATTTGATGTTTTTCATGGTTGTCAACATCAAATTGTGGATGTTTTACGGTTTTTGTCAGTGAGAATTTGGAAAACAGGAACTTTCTAACATGTATGTCTGTTTTCATGGATGGTTATGTGTGTTGTTCGATTTATTTGATGTTTTTCATGTCTGTTTTATGGTTTTGTCAGTGAGAATGAAAAAACAGGAACTTTCTCACATTTATGGATGTCAACAGCAATTTATGTCTGTTTTATGATTCATTGTCAGTGAGAATGTACATGCTCGACGCGAATGTTATGAGTTTCACGTAAACAGTTAGATCACATGTGTTCTTCTCAACCAATCACGGAGTTGGTTACAACCCGATTCTCAGCACATAAGAGGGTTGGCTACATATTAGCGGTGGCGTGACTATAAGGAAAGGGTTTTTTGGAAAAGTTTTATTAGTCAGTGAATAGAATTCAAAGGATTGGCAAGAAGAAGAACAGTTTGACTTTACTCATTTGAATATATATTTGTGTTGATGATGATGACGAGGGGAATGTTTACCCTATTAGAAGTTGATAGTGGAGTTGATGATAATAGTACAAGAGCACCAAGCATTGCGGTGGAAATCACAAAAGGATCACGTCTTTGTCTGGAATGGCATGCAGTATATGCAACATATGTAATATCCTTGAGCAAATTTAAAATAGAGGATCAATTATATTTAGCCACTACAGTTGATACAGCACATGTGAATAGACTTAAATGTGCTTTAAGTGCATTTATGAAACATATTGAAAACAATAAACAGTATTTCGAAATGTACATGTTCTATTTGATCGCTGTTGTTGTACTTATTCTCTAAAAATGTTTCGAAATCGAAAATGTTTTCTTTCTTTTCTGGTTAGGCTATGGAGCTAACGCACCAGGCTCAGTCTAGAGTCAGCAGTCGGAGTAAAAGGTTTGAAAAATTAATAAATTTGAGAAAGTGAAAATTAGATCAAATCTAATGTTTATGGAAAAACATTTGATTTTCGATGACGATTTTCTCGAGATATCTCTTAAGCGCAGAATATTCTCTTGTCAGGAAACACATTACAAAATAATGAGGAGTGATTCTCCCCCATTAGACTATTGTATGAAACTTTTAAAATGTGATTCAAATCCTTATAGTCAATTTATTGATATATTAATTGGAACAAAGCAGAATCATATTGAGGATATACTTTTGAAACCACTGCCAATGGATTCTATGTAGATGGCTCCCCCCGTCATTCAAAAGAGGTAATGTTACAGATCTACTCCTCTCCCCCATGTCCCTTTCATTGAAGTTATGGAGCGAGGACGCTCAGTTTCGTCTTAGCTGTGAGCGAGTTGACATCGGAAACCGAAAAATATTCTATATATGCCCATTGTGCATGTACAGTCTAGGCAGTTGGGCTCAGTGTGAAAATTGTGCTGTTAAAGATGACTATAGCCAATAGTGTAAATTATGTAATCCATTCAAATTACATAGAGGCTATGCAGTAAAAATTAAAGGATGTAATTCATGTCTTGAGGAGGTGTGTGACTCTCATCCTAGAGGACACCTGTGCTCCAATTGTCACTATGATAAATGTGATCAATGGTAGAATACTTACCCCGCTATGATTGAAAAGAATCCCAAACGTGATTTTAGTTTATTTCTAAAAGATTGGTATCGTCGAGGATTTAAATCTTTCAGGGAAGAGGAATCTGGTCTATTATTCAACTGTTGTGCTAACAAAGACACTCCGGTTTCTGCGTAATCCTTTTGATGACACTACCTAGTGTGACAATAAACCAACTGATTTTTATTTCACAGTAAACGAATTTGATTCAAAATTTAAAAACATTGTTTTTAATATTGCTTCAAATAGACAGATTAAAACTCGTGAATTTCATAATATGAATGAAAATAGTATCATTGACTATACAAAGAGATATGACAAGAGTGAAGTCACGCTGTACTGCAGAAAATGTGACCCCGACTTTACAGTCAATCAAGATCAATATACAGTGAATCCAAATGATTTACCAGCATTAGTGGTTTACGACAGTTGCCTATACATCGAATATGAAGAAATCTAAAGTGAAGATTTAAAGACATTGTTGTATATATATACATTTTATTAATAAACAAATTCACAAACATTTTTTAAGCACTTTACTCTTAGGGCACTGAAATCAATACTATATAGGTCTGAGAGGGTATTTTCCACTAGAAAGTCATTCAGATGTGGATTGTCACTATAAATGTGGAAAAACTGCTTGTAAGTATAGTTGCAACATCAGAACACAAAATATAGTAGTGCATGGAAGCCACAGCTTTTAGTCGTCAGATCCTGAACCCTCCTTCTATTTTGAATAGTAATTTTCCCTCTGTTCTCTATATATTCACTGATGTGAGGTTTATAGAATTTATAGGGTAGGGCGGGAGCATCAAAAATATAATTTTCGTCATTCTTTGATATGTGCACAGCCAATGACCTGGCAACATAGACGATGGAATGCTATTAAAAATAATCAAGGTATTGTTGACACGTTGGATTTTTCCAATAAAGTCCGAGGGCAGACAATAGGATTTGTACTGGGACATGTAGGGGTCCATATTAAATACATTTATTATTTGACCGGTGTTCATGGCGCTAAGTCTAGTAAAACACTGCCTTCGGGAGTGATTTCCCAATAGGTTTCATATTGATTTAGTGAGATTAGTGCAATACTCTCAGCCAATAGGTTGGCAAATGTACACTCTAAACCCACAGTCCCCGTATGTACTATACTCATATCCTGTGTACCCGACAAATCGAAGAAAATGATACCATGTATTTTAGCAAACATATCTTCGGTTATATCATTTTCGAATAGTTGTGAGTCATGATATAGGGTTCGCATGGTCAACTCATACAATGGTTTATAGGATCTATCAAAATATAGATTGTAGAGTGGGATGACGTTTACTTTGCACACAAGAGATGAAAGTCCAAACATCTGAAATTTATGTGGGCGTTTAGACCATGATACTATTACACTGGAGCTTTTTACAAATGCCAAATCAAGTTTTGACGGGATTTCGCCATTTATAAATCATGAATCGGTGAAGGTGCGTGAGCCCCTTGCAATATGACGTTGATTGGTGATTGTATAAGGAACAAGTAGTTTAATAGTATTTTCATTGGCTCTCAGTTTTTCCAAGGCCAAAGCAACAGAGCTCATGACCTGTTGTTTGCGTACATGAAGTATTGCCGAGGTGAGGGAGAGACTTACATCAGGATTGGCAGCAAGTTCTTTTCTCAATATGAAATTGGATGGTGCAAGCGTTAGTTTTATATCCACTTTAACATTGGGCGGCAGCCATAGGGGTATATTAAATATGTCATGATATATTATCCCAACTAGATGTAATTCACTATTTGTAGCATTTTTAAGTACATCTGTACTATCATTATTAGTAATATATTCATATCCATTTAAGATTACTCTCAAGTCCATGTATTACTTTGGTTTCATCAGAATGAATTTCAAATAGCGTTTATAATTGGAAAGCGTGTTGCTTGTTCTCTCAGGTGTGCAAGTGATGCTGTCACCATCGTGAAGTTTAAGAATATGCTGAGTAAAATTTTCATAAGATATCCCCCCAGTTCGAAACGGCGTGGTTCCTTCGTATTTATGGAATTCTCTGTGTGATTATATAAATTACGAAGAATTGTTCAAGAAGACTTCTTCATTAGAATAAATTTGAAAGTGGATATTCTCAGAGAGGGGTTGTTGTGGATAAAATTGTTCATAGTATCCATGCTTGGCACTCACATCAAAATTTTCATCATTGAATAGATTCAATGAGGCGGTGATTGATGGTTGTGAATCCTTATGCAGCAGGTTGGACATCTCAGGAGAAGAAATCGAGTTTCGATCTAACAATTCTCTTCCTGGGACTTCTTCTTCTGTTTACAGCACATGTCGGCCTTCTCCTTATTTTCTTTGAAAAGAGGTATGATGTCTTTCGTTTCCGACCTGAGTGGAGACTGATGAGGGATGTATTGTTTCTCGACCTTTTTAAGCCTTTTCCATTTTGTTTTATTCTCTCGCCAAGGGTTCGCGCATTGGACCTAAGATTTTCCGTAGCACTTTTTCAAAAATCCTTGCCAGAGCCGAAATCTTATAGTGTAGAGGATGCAAAATCTGTTGCAGCCGGTCCAAGATATTTTTTAGCCAGTGGTACTGAAGAGCGAAAGAACTTAGCAAAACAACAACCAAGACCATAGCCAGACATTGACGAGCGACCGTTGTAAGTCCAATCCAGTGCCCTGTTGTCTTGGGCCGAGAGTATTAACATAGCAGTCAATATCAGGACAAGTGAATACCACTTTTTTATTAGACATCTTTCTTTTGAACGATGGGTTGAAAATGGCATGTAATCACAGCCAAACCCAATTCGGTTCTTAGTGTTAACTGACAGAGTTCCAAATAGAAAGTGTTTACGGGAATATACTGAAGATGCTTTATATTGTAGTGGTGAATATGTTCTTGACTGGTTTTTCGTTCAAGAACTCGTAGGAGAGGAACATTTGAATTACCAACCCGAGATGTTTCCACAAATGAAGCGTAGATAAATATACAGGTTTCTGTGGAGAAGACAGGCGGATAGTCAGCGAAAATGAAA
The DNA here is from genome assembly GCF_049724085.1 of Artemia sp. Qi Xiang Cuo. Classification (NCBI taxonomy): domain Eukaryota; kingdom Metazoa; phylum Arthropoda; class Branchiopoda; order Anostraca; family Artemiidae; genus Artemia; species Artemia sp. Qi Xiang Cuo. Next base: position 45,881,869 of record NC_142804.1, on the reverse strand, counting down.
TGAGTGTTTCCGGCCCTTTTACCGCTGATTATATTGAGCTTAAAGCCAAGAACATCCTTTAGATTATCGTTTAGAATAACCTTTTAGCTGGCAATTGGTGAACTAATGTAGATCTTACCCTTCTCCTTTGAATAGTTGAAATGAAAAGCACCTTTTTTACGAGCGGAAATTCTTTTATTAATAGAACGACATAAATCATTCATACAGGTGAGTTCCTCGTAGGGTAATACAATGTATGGATAATTCATCCAATTGATTTTTTGAATTTGTTCTTGATCACTTGAGGATGGTGGAGGCGGCCAATCATAGGGTCTAATTTTTATTTCATATTTACGATCCTTTCTCAGGATGTCCTAGTTATTTTTAAGAATACAGTTGCCAAAAGCCACTTCAGACCTTCTAATATCTTTGAATCTGATGGTCGAGGAGAGTTTTGTCCAAAAATCACTTGTTCTATTCAAGTGATTGTAGAGAAGATCGGAAACACTGGACAGGAAAGTCACAGAAAAATCATTGGGCATTGTCAATATCTTCAGCACTGACCCAAGAATCAAAATCTGAATTGTATCCTAGCGAGCGAACCAGCAACTGTTTCTTACCATGGTGTGTATAACTATTTAATATCTTTTTAATTTGATACATGTAGCTATTGTTTCCAAATAGGTGCAGTTCATATTCATAAAAACCTCCGAGACTCATGTAATCTGTTGTGTATCACAATCGTTATGCCGTTGGCTTGTATTACAGGATTTCGTACAATCTTAAATGTTTTGTGATACTTAAATATGTTCCCTATTATAGACCTGAGCGAGGTATATTATTTTTAACGGCATCACCAACTAGTAATTTCTTCTTCACATTTTTTTTTTCTCTTTTTCACAATTGGAGTATTGACTTAGAAAGACATCAAAAGTATTTTCATTGTAGTGAACATCCAGAGGGCTTGAGTTGGACAGAGATTGATGGGATCGATGGTTGTATATCTAAAAGATTTTATTTAAATCATGAATAAAAGCCGGTGTATTTTTAAGTCTGCAATATCTTAAAATTAATAGACGAATCGTTCTTATTAATCGTTCAGCCAATGCAGCCTTTATAGGACTGTGACTATGAAATAGTGTTGTGTTTTATTTCAAAAGAACCTTTTGCACATGGTGATTAACAAATTCACTGCCGCGATCCGATTGATTTTTTCTATAAGAATCCAGTTCAAGAATAACTCCATTTATCCAAGCAACTTCAACACCTTTCTTTGACCGTAATTGAATTTCATATGCATAGTGACTAAAGACACTGATTGCCATCAGACTATATTTGTAGGGCGCATTGTGACGTCGTTGAAGTGCGTCTAGAGTTAAAAGATCCGTTTGCATTATATGCAGAGGGAAAAAGGCTTTAGTTTGTCGATATTGTTTGCTGCGAAGCCTGTTATTCTGTTGTAGAGTGTAGCTCGGCTCATTTTCTAGATACTCTTTTTCTTTTTTCAATGTGGCACAAGAGACAGCTCTGGAAAGCGTTTGGGGGGAACTTAAACGTCCCACTTCGCCAATATTTCTATAAACACTATTCAAAACTTCATCCATTTTGTGCGTAAGCATGTAGTGTAATGACCACTCCCCTTTTGCACACTGGAGGGTGAATCAATTCGTCTTCGCTTTTGACTAGCAGCCACAGGTGTTTAAAATCAGTGGTGCCGATAGTATTTTCAAATGCTGAATCTTCTTCTTCTTTTTTAAATGGTGTTGTTAGTGTTGGAGGACTATATTCTCGTAGTTTCTTTAGAATTCGCTTATTACCAATAAGACTTTTGAGAAAGTTTGATACACACAGAAAGGTGTATAGATTATTGTCAAAGGATAAAAGTCCTTTACAAGTTTTTAAAACTACAAAAATTAAATTACGGAGATTACAAACTTTTCCCTGAATTAAGATTTGTGCTTCTGGACTCTGAACTTTAACCCGATGTTTATCAGCAGTTTCAAACCTAATATAAGATAATACTGTTTTAATGTGTCCAGAATATGTCACCGGCAATAGGTTTCCAATTTTTGATACAATTGAATTCAATTCCTTCTCCTTTGATTGCACTGCTGAATCTTGAGGAGATGTTTCCAGTTTAGAGGAATCAGTGGCGGTAGTGGCGGTGGTCGGCGACGGTGGGTCTCTCAGGATAAGGTTTATGTTTGCCCACACGTTGCAATGCATCTTGAAGTAAAAGCATTTTTCCATCATCGACAACATTCTCATCGTCAATGAATTTGCTTAGATTGTCTTCAAAATGCTCAACGGGTGAGAGGACAAGCTCAAATGGGTTCAATTTATAGGCTTTAACCGTTATTTAGAGAAAACTGTTTACAAGTCCAGCAATTATTGTCAGTAAAATTGTGAAAAAGCTACCGCCTGCCTGAAGGAGCCGTGTTCTTTTTAAATTTTTTAACATTTTTTTAAAAGCCCTGGAACGTTCCGTTGTAATATTTTTAGTTTTCTTCTTTGTAACAACTTCTGACAGTTTAAAAATTCAATCACTTAAAATTAAAAAAATTTAAGATATTATATTAATGAAATCACTGTCAATCCCCTGTTTTAGTAAAGCTTTCCTGAGCAAGGGTTTTTGAAGGGCTTAAAACGGAAAATAAATGCCGTTTTTCGTGTAGTTTCTTCAATGTCATAATGGCAACTAATAGTCTTTTCTACTGTTCACCGGAAGATATACTGTAAATTCATTTTTGAAAATGTCTGTGACTATACGTAGATCCTCGGGGGTGATCTGATTAAGATCCAGCAAAATGTAACGGTTGGGCTTGCTGGTCGCCTGTGTTTACGCTGACAACATAGATTTAGGGGCGCCGGGTTATATCTGCTTATTGAGAGTTATGAGCGAGCTAGAATCACGAACGACTCGATAGATAATATAAACAGTGCAATTCAAAGCAAGTCTTCGCATGCATTTGCTCTGATGAAGCAGATTGTGTAGAACCAGAGTAATAGAAATTGGTTCATTGTGGGAGCGATTAGTGACTAATTTTAGCGTTTTATGCAAGAACAATTCAATGGATTCAGCCAAATCGTCAATGATCAACCACGAGTTTGATTCAATACTATTGAAAATCTCCAGTCCCCGTATGAATTGTAATGGTATGGATGTGGCAATAGCTTTTATTTTATCATATGACTCCTGCCAAATACTATAGCAATAAAATATTTTTTTCGCCTTCTCCAAAAACATTTTATCACAATTTTGAATTATTTTAGCTAAAAGTGTTTTTTTCCCCGACATGGAGGGACCACACAGAAACTATCTGAAGGGTGTTTTAAATTGATACATACTGCTGCTGGGGACAACAGTCGGTCTACAACTAACTGTAAATCATACGTGTCCAATGAATAAGTAGTAGCAATAATTTCCCCCATAGATCCATCTATTCAAGAACAACAACAAAAAAAAACAATATTTCATGATAGCATTTATTTCAGAACTGTATGAAAACAAATATTTGTTCAACGTGAACTGCAACGATAAAAATAACACTTGTGCAACAAGAAAAGTTGACAAAATTTCATGGTCAACATAAAAACTCTATTTGTTCAACATGAACTCGGCAATGATAACACTCTATGTACAATAAAAAAACAATTTTGTCCATCATCAGCACTTATTGTTTAAAAAAAAAAAAAAACACTTTTATGTACAGCAATTTTGTGTAAATATTTTAAATAACTTTTTTTATTTAAACACTTTTCTGTACAAAAAAAAACACTTTTCTATACAACAAAAAAAACAAAAAACACTTGGAACATCACTGAAATAGCACGGTTGAACACATTACAGTGAATTTAAAGGTGGGATCCCCCCCCCAGGGCCGTAGGGCCGAAGGCCGGCCGGCCGCGGGCGGGACCCCCCAACCCCCCCCCCGGGCGGCCGCGGGAAGGGACCTCCCCCCCTCCCCGGAGCCGCGGTGGAAAAAACACAACAATAGTTGTCCGGTCACTGCTGCTACAGGTTAGGTTAGTGGTTGGGTTAGTGGTGGTGGTGGTTAGATCGAGTTAGATGAGGTTGAGTTAAGGTGGTTAGATTGTCAGGTTAGATGAGGTTGAGTTAAGGTGGTTATATTGGGTTAGTTAATTTATGAACAGGTTGGTGGTGGTGGTTAGTGGTTGGTTGGGTTAGTTCGGATTAGGTTAATTTATCCAGACCAAGTTGATTGCGATAGTCAATGCATTCAACTCGGTCTGAAATACAGTAGTGGCCATGAGGTAGGACACTCACACCATTCTCGAGCACATAGACTTTGTCAGATATACACGACATTGCATTTTTTTCCACTCTCACAGTATAATTTCTATATTTCAGAGAGCGAATTGAAAGCACTTGTGCTCTTGGCGCTAGGCTACTTTCTACACAGTCTCTGTACACACTCATTTTAAAATTGCTCCTTACAAAATTTTTATGCATCACTTTACACGCCTGCTTATCGTGACCATCCGGTGTTTCAACGCAGTAAACTTTAGGGCCCGGGAACACCCCCCTGGATATCAAATCACTCCCCGTGTCTGATTTTAACATTAAGAGTTGGTTGGGGGCGTGTCGAATTCCCTGCCTATTGGAGGGAAACTGCTCTTAGTTGGTGAAATCCCTCCATGAGCGTATGTGGCTCCTAATCTATTAATCCCCATAACTATCGTCGGCCCCCTGTTTCATCAATATAAGTAACTTTTTATCAAAATTGTAAACTTGAACCTCCCCTCCCGTGGCCATTGCACCTTGCACACATTGTAAAAGAACGACAACAAGAGCTTTTCTGAAATTTCCAGTACTGAAAAGCCGCCTGCTATATTCTTGTTCAGTACCACATTTCGCTTTCACCTATTTAGAAGAACCATGCCAGCCTCTATGTTCGTGAACGATGTAAAATTGGGGTCTGCAATAATTCATGCGCACTTTAGAGGGTCAGTCACAACTTCGCAGCGAGATCTATTACGTACGCTTTCACACATTTTGCCAAACGCTGAATGTAGGATGAGCTTATACTATTCCTTCTCTAACTTTGAATTTGCCCTAGAGTGTTTATCGACAAAAGTGTCGATAAACTTCTTTAAGTATGGTCGCTGATTGAACTGCTGGACCCTATGTATTTCAGTGATTTTGAAACCATTTCTCACCGTCCAGTGTAAAAGCACATGGTGAACAACAATATTCTCCTTATGGTCTAAATCAGCAATCAGTTTTTGTCTGGAGGGAGTCCAGTGCATCCCCATATCCTAAACCAATGATTGATTGTAGGGGCTCAGCGAGTCCCTGGTCACTGGTCGATTGATACAGGGAAAGACAAAATCTTTGACTGAGCCGTGAAGTGCCAGCGGAATGTGACCGTCAATTTCAAAGAACCATTCTTGTGGGCCATTGTCCTCAACGGTTGTAGTGTTGGGGAAGTCACAAGGATTCTCAAGCCATGGATAGTTCCCAAACAGCAAAGAGTAGTGAGACATTGCCGAGGGGCACAATGAGTTCATGTCCAAAAACATTGCTTTTGACTTTACAACAGTGCTTTGTCCGCTCGAATTGATTGACAAGACGCGGTCCCCATGAAAAACATACACTATCCGCATTGAACGCTCTACAAAAAGGGGTTGGTCTACGTTAGTGATTAGGGCCTATTTCCTCCCTGCTAGTTTTTAAAATGAAATCCATCACTAAATGGGGTGTGGAAAAATAATATCCTATATCCAACCCGAACTCTGAATAGATTTGGTCTGTGTTCTTACAGACTATATCCGACAGAGTTAGAACGTCACTGGCCAGGTACAGTCTACAATAATCCCACCCATTTTTACAATCCCCCTTGGACCACACCTTCTTGAAAAACTCATACTCCTCGGCTGTGTATTCACTGTTGGTCAATGAATTGTAAAAAGCTTCAATTGGAGGTAGTTTCACCTCACTTAAGCGAGCGCCAGAACAGTAATAGTCGTATGCGTATATACCTTTGCGGGTCAACAGATCATACATTTCACTGTCTGGAAAGTGTTGTTTAAGCTAGGGAAAGCTATCAAAATTGTCGCTTTTCTGCACTTGAATAAATTGACTCATTTCCTTGGGAAAAAAACTAAAGGACTCTAAAAACCTGATTTTATTCCAGCACGTATGCCCATTATAAACTGCCTGCCATTTCAGCTTAAGAAGTAATAACGTCTTTACCGATTTTATTATGTTTTTATAGGTAAATGAACTATCTACCCATGGACAATCTACTCTCCCTCCCTCCATATGAATGCCTGTCCGTGATGGTACAATAAATATTAAGTCGTATTTCGAGTTGTGGATGAAAACAGGAATAAAAAACTATTGGCTAACATTTAAATTACACGATTGATGCGCAACCCCCCTATCATTTCTACCAACAGAGGGTATGCCATGCCAAAAGTGATTATGATCTCTGAATGTCCCCCGCCCACCGGCTTCGCGGTTCTCGTTTGCCCCCTTATAGCCCTCTACAAACATTCCCTTTACGACCCACCATATTTTTTGTTTTTTAATAGCGAGACGATCAACTACAGACAACACCAATGGATAATGGGTATTTCTCAAACGAGAAATAGTACCATTAGCCGTGCCAATCAGTTTAGTCAGTGCCTTGACCATGTACTCCCCCTCATCCAATGTGTGTACTATTTCTAACAACTGCATGGTGTTCGAATAATCTCTTTGCGCGTGAGCATAGGAAACTGCAATGGCCTGATGTTCTTTGACTAGGTTTGGATACTGAGGGTCGTTCACCTCCACCAGCTTAGGTTCACAGTCTAAAGATATTTTGTTGCATTGGAGAAGGGTGTTTTGTAAATTTTTGAAACGTAGAATGGCCCTATCCCCAGAAACCGTTTCCACTGTCTGGTAGCCATGCTGGCTACAATGCCTCATGTGATTTTGCAACTTTAATTCAGTGCAAAATCTAGAGAGGCATGTTGGACAGTAGAAACGTGAACTCTGTTTCTTACCCTCCCCCAAAACTCTACTGATGTCTGTGATTGGGTTAAAATGGCCTATTGAATTCGTGGGGTCACTAGGTGGGGGTGTGTATAACAACCAAACCAAATGTCTGACCATATCAATTGACGGGCCCCTTACAGGGAAGACCAGCCCCTTCTTTTTAGAGCGAACCCCATCTACAAATTCAGTTTCATACTGAACCACAGTAACGCCGATATTTAAATGGCATGAGCCATTAGCCTTAAAAGGCATTAGCCCTTTCAAAAATATCAATGGATCGAAGCGTTACTGGGTATTTCCCCTCTAAACAAGAAAAATCTACAGTGGGAAAATCGGAGCCGTCCTTCCCATGTACAGCCCAATGATCTAAATTCGTCTTGGTAGCGTCACGTGCTAGAGGCTCGAATGCTGATATGAGGAAAGTATATCTGAAACATATTTGACCTGTTTCAAAACAGAACCGCTGGACACCTTGACAACGTTCTAGATCTGTATTATATTTTAAAACTTTATCCCTTTCATACCCTGCCCCCCCCCTCTTAATATATAATCTTTATTAAATTTACAGATATTAATAATTAAGTTTTCATCAAAAAGAACTAGAGATCCACTCCCATTTTCATTAAAGTTCTCAAGATGCGTTATAATTTGATCCACCCAATCCATGAAAACACCCCAAAAATTTTCTAAATTCGAATAAATCACCATCCTCTCGTAATGTATATAACGGCAGGTGACCTCGCCTTTCCCCTCAATTACAGCAAACACTTTTAGAAAGGTTTTGATCACAATTTATTCCCTCCCCACCCTTTTAATGGGGTGATAAGGTCGAGCCCGACGGGTATAACTAGGTAGGTACAGTGTCTACGTGATCAAAAATAAATTTCACTCTTCTAAGCGACGTAAAATGGCCACCCCAGGTTGCATTGTCAACAACTATTGCAGTTAAAATTCTGTTGGTCAATTGAAAATCGGGAAAAGTTGTACCCCCCTCCCCCTCTTGTATATTACCCCCTCCCCCAATCTGTTCAACAATATCTGGCGAATGCCCCACATCAGTTGTTTGAAGTAGGTAATCAGTGGGAGGAGGGTTCCCTGTACCATCCTCTAAAATTTGTAGGGTGTTTGGAATCAAGTCCACTAGCTCAACTCTACTAGGTTCTACATTAAAAAGAAAATCATCAAAGAACTCATCAATATTAGATGGTATAGCAAAGAAATCATTAATATAGTGCCAGTCCCTGATGGCCGAATTGTCCTGAAACTTCATTGGCTCTTCTTTCTCGTCTTCACTCGATGGTGAGTAGAGGACCAATGCACCAACCTATAAATGAACAATAGCTTATTTTCAAAGTGCTCAAATCACCACTACTGTTTTTAAAATTTGGATTATTATTGCCTAATAACATTCGGTTAATTCAACTGAAAGTTCCAACTTAAGTTAATCTATGAATTGACATAGAAGGCGGCAATTTGTTCGTTTATTTTCAGTGTTCAATTTTTTTTTTTTCGCGGCTTTTCCCCGCAGCGCTTCTCGCAGCGCTTCCCACGGCGCTTCCCCGGCCCGCAGCGCTTCCTGCGGCGCTTCTCGGGCCCGTAGCATATCTTATATTAGTATAAGATATTTACAGTCTAAAACGTCGCATGACATAGAAGGCGGCAATTTGATATTGTTCAAACAATCCCTCCAAATAATATTTCATATTAATACTCTTTATCTGCTCTGGGAAAAAAAACAAAAAAAACAAAACATGATTTGAAAAGGATAGCCATCTCCTCTCATGATACACAACTCATTCAGATATAAAGTTTTTTTTTATAATATTTGTAGAGGCAAGGTGAACCATTCACTAATAATTAAATTTATAATGCAATTGATTTTGCTACTTAATATAAGCGGGATATAGAGCATTTTTTTTTTTGGCTTCACTAATCTAATTTAGCAAAGGGTGAATGCATGCACTTGACATGATTCAAAAGGGAGAACATTATATTTCCTTTGGGGAGAAAAAATATTTCAATATCCCGCTGAGATATACTTTTACACAGTGTTCGAAAATGGTGCATGTAGAAAAGGACTAAAAAAGTTGGAAGAAATTGATAGATATTTCTATATGATAGGTAGGAAAAAATTCTTACATTTGCAAATTCCGGCTGTATTTGGGTGTCGGATGAATCTGACATAGCTGGAGGGTAGCCTCCTGATCTAGCGTTGGTGGGGCAGCTCTTAGATGTCCAAGGAGAGCGGATGTGTTAATGATGTCACATTCCAATACGGCATGGGTAGGCATAACTTGTTTAGGAGACTTCGGCCAGCGACCATATTGCATAACAGTAGCCATTGCAGGGCCCGCACTATTAACCCTCGTTCTCTTAGTGGGTGGCAACGACGAGCATTCTTCACAATTTGCCTTAAAAAGAAGAGAAAAAATTAGTTTCAAAATAATTTGCCCCTTTTTTTAAAAGAAGGAAAATTAGTATCATCATCCAAATAATTTTGTCTAGAAAAGCATTTATTTCTTTTCAGTAAACTAAAAAGTAAAAATTTCGAAATGTTATAAGCCCAAGAATCAGAGGGAGGCTTTAAATAAGATCGTTAACACACAGCTTATAGGCCTAAATTACAATCTTGGATGTAAATGTACACATAATAAAGCTATCTTTTTTTCTTAGAAACCGTCGGTTCTCTTACTGCCCTCCCCCTTTTACATAATTTACTCACAACGAAGCTGTTAGAAGCGATGTATTGCCCCCCTCCCCCCCCCTTTTACATAATGTCCTAAATATATTGTTAGACTTAATTTGAAAATAATCTCTTTCACCGGTTCTCCGACAAATACAAGGTTACGAATCTACAAGCTTAATATACAGCAATCTCTTTTTGCTTAAAATCGTTTTAATTTGATCAAAAGTATCCTTTTATCATTGAAACCTTTTGGTTAGGTCGCGTTTGTAAAGGATTAACAAGCAGGAAGTGCAATTGTGGGGTGTCAGCTAATTATAAGCATGTAGAAATGTTTTGTCAAGTTAGTGGTGGCTGAAATGGAAACGGTATATTAATAGACAGAAGTTGATTGTCAATTTTTGATAGGTTTACAGAAAGAATAAAATTATTGAAAAGGTAATTTCTATTGGCAAGAATTATACTTGTAAAAACAGTGGGGGGCGGGGGTAGGTTTTGAGGGTAAAGGAATATATTTACGTTTTGCATTGAGTATAAAGATTGTATGGTGGTTAGGTTTGTGTGTGGGGGGGAGTTTGAGGGTAAAGGAATATATTTACGTTTTAGCTGAATATACTGGAGGGTGTCCAAGGAAAATAAAAAGTGGAATTTAACGAAAAGGTATTTCTATTGGCAAGAATTATACTTGTAAGAACAGTGTGTGTGGGGGGGGGTTAGGTTTTGAGGGTAAAGGAATATATTCACGTTTTGCATTGAGTATAAAGATTGTATGGTGGTTAGGTTTGGGGGGGGGGGGGGTTTGAGGGTAAAGGAATATATTCACGTTTTGCATTGACTATAAAGATTGTATGGTGGTTAGGTTTGGGGGGGGGGTTGAGGTTAAAGGAATATATTTACGTTTTAGCTGAATATACTGGAGGGTGTCCAAGGAAAATTCACTTGAAAATAAAAATGCACTTACATTGCTAATTGTGGCTGCCAAGGCTTCAAGTTCATCAATAACATTCATTGTTGCTTCAATTGTGTCACAATACTTTCTGATAATTTAATCACATTGCACGCCCGTTATATACGAAATCTCAAGGGTGAATTGTTATGTAACGGGGGGGAAAACCATACGTAATCAGCTCTCTGATTGGCTGAGAAGGAGGATGTATCCGACTCGCTGATTGGCTGAGAAGGTTGCATGTACTTCCGGTTTTCTATTCCAGGACACCTTGACATTCATCCCTAGAATGCACTTGTCCAAAACAACAATAATAAAAAAATCCCTCAGGCCTAAAGATTAAAGAAACCATAATGTTTCTGAATTCATCCTTCCTGAATCAATAATTTCCCCGCCGATTATGTAAATCAAGTTCTCTGGTTAGGTTAGCCTAAACATCAAATAAACCATAATGTTTCTTACTTCCCCCTTCGTGAATCAATAATTTCCCATAGCGATTATGTAAATCAAGTTCTCATATTAGGTTCGCCTAAAGATCAAATAAACACTAATGTCTCTTAATTCCCCCTTCGTGACTCAATAATTTCCCCGCCGATTATGTAAATCAAGTTCTCAGGTTAGGTTCGCCTAAAGATCAAAGAAATCATAATGTTTCTTAATTCCCTCTTCGTGAATCAAAAATTTCCCCGCCGATTATGTAAATCAAGTTCTCTGGTTAGGTTCGCCTAACAATCTCATAACATTCGCGTCGAGCATGTCCATTCTCACTGACAACGAACAGACATAAATCATCCATAACCATCCATGAAAAACATCAAATAAATCGACCAACACACATAACCATCCAAGAAAACATCCATCAATGTGAGAAAATTCATGTTTTTTCAAGTGAGAAAATTCCTGTTTTTCCATTCTCACTGACAAAAACCATAAAAACATGCATAAATTATGTAAAAAAGTTGTAGGTGGCAGCAGGGGTGAGCAATCGGATCAATAGGGGCCATTCTACTGCCACCTAGTCAATACCTTGCCCTTTAAGCTAAAGTTCGAATTTTGTTCCAATTCTTTAAAAATGGCCCTTTAATCACAAATGCCGTTAATTAGAATAAATAGCTCTTATGAAAGTAATAAATAATTTTTGGTTTTAAGAGCGAGGTATTGACTAGGGGGTGAACCCAATCATATACGTAATATTTTCTGTCGTTTTAAGTTTTGATGTTGCTCCTTACTTTCAGTTGAAAAACTTGTTTTTTTTATATATAATTTCTGATTTTTTTTAAAATAATGATGGGAAATCCGGTGCCCCCTTCACAGCAATGTCCCTTACCCCACGAAAACTTCCTTCCTGGAAATATCCTCCCATATAACCCCCGACACCCCCCCCCCCACTACCAGAAAAAATCCCCCCTGAAAACGTCTGTATACTTCCCAATTACCAATACTATATGTTAACATTGGGTAAAGTTCATTGCTTTCAGCCCTCCCCCTGGGGACTTCGGGGGATTAAATCAACCTAAAAGACATAGTTATCATATTTTCTACCATGCTGAACAAAATGGCTATCTCAAATTTTGATCGGGTGACTTTGGGAAAATAATGAGTGTGGGAGGGGGCCTAGTTGCCCTCCATTTTTTGGTCTCTTAAAAAGGGCACTAGAACTTTTAGCTTCCGTTCAAATGAACCCTCCCACGATATTCTAGGACCACTGGGTCGATACGATCACCCCTGGGGAAAAAAACAACAAAAAAACAAATAAACACGCATCCGTGGTCTTTCTTCTGGCAAAAAATAAAAAATTCCACATTTTTGTATATATGAGCTTGAAACCTCTGCAGTAGAGTTCTCTGATACGCTGAATATGATGGTGTGATTTTCATTAAGGTTCTATAACTTTTAGGGGGTCTTTCTCCCTTTTTTCAAAAATCAGCCAAGTTTTCTCAGGCTCGAAACTTTTGATGGGTAGGACTAAACTTGATGAAACTTATATATTTGAAATCAGCATTAAATCTGATTCTTTTGATGTGTCTATTGGTATCAAAATTCCGTTTTCTATATTTTCGGTTACCATTGAGCCGGGTCGCTCCTTACTTACAGTTCGTTACCACGAACTGTTTTTAACTGAAAGTAACTGAAAGTTTTTTTTAACTGAAAGTAAGGAACGACATTAAAACTTAAAACGAACAGAAATTATTCCGTATATGAAAGGGCCTGTCCCCTCCTCAACGTCCTGCTCTTTACTCTAAAGTTTTTTATTGTTTTAAAAAGTAGAGTTGTGAGAAAGAGTCAAACTTCAGCGCAAAGAGTGGGGCGTTGAAGAGGGGACGGCCCCTTTCGTATACAGAATAATTTCTGTTCGTTTCAAGTTTTAATGTCGCTCCTTACTTTCAGTTAAAAAAAGCTTGTTTTTTATTTAATTTCTGAACGTTTTCAAATTAATGCAGGTTTTTATTTTGGCTCACCGTGCATGAATAATTAAAACGAAATTTGCACATCAATTTAAATTTTTTGACTAAATGGCTTTCTCAAATTTTGATCGGATGATTATGAGAAAAAGGGGCAGGGGAGGGGGCCTAGATTCTCTCCAATTGTTTTGGTTACTTAAAAAAGGCCACTAGAACTTTAATTTGATTTACGAACGTTTTTATTAGTAATAAATATACGTAACTTACGAATTAACTTACGTAAAGAACTTCTATATTCGTATATTTTTATTAGGTATATGAGGCGTTTTTCCCCCTCGTCAATACCTCGCTCTTTACGCTACAGTTCAAATCTTCTTCCAGTTCTTTAAGAATGACGCCTGAATCACACAGGCAGTTTAATTAGAATAAATAGCTCTTTTGAAATTACTTACAACACTTTAGCGTAAAGAGCGAGATATTGAGGAGGGGACAAACCCCCTCAAATATGTAATAGTTTCTCTTCGTTTTAAGTTTTAATATTGCTCCTTACTTTCAGTTGAACAAACTTGTTTTTCTTATTTAATTTCTCATTGTTTTTTAAATAATTCTGGAAAATCCAGCGCCCCCTTCATGGAGATTCTCTTCTCTCATGAAAAATTCCTCTATGGTAATATTATCATACGTAACCCCCTTCCTTCCGAACCCCCTTCCCCCCCCCACCAGAAAAAATGAAAACGTCCCCACCCCTGAAAACGTCTGTATACTTCCCAATAAACAAAATACTATATGTAAACAATGGGTAAAATTCATAACTTGCACCCCTTCCCACAGGGACTGTGGGGGATTAAGTCGTCCTCGAAGACATAATAATTAGATTTTTCGACTATGCTGAACAAAATGACAATCTTAAAATTTTGATCCGGTGACTTTGGGAAAAAATGAGCGTGGGAGGGGTCCTAGTTGCTCTCCAATTTTCTTAGTCACTTAAAAAGGGCACTAGAGCTTCTAAGTTTCATTCGAATGAGGCCTCTGACGACATTTTAGGACCACTGGGTCGATCGATATATTACTAGCAATCGATTATTAATGTTAAAATTTAACATGAGTGCTCTATTTTGTAAATTCGAAGGGGTTTATGTAAGGAAGGAAAACTGGATGTCCAGTAGAGAATAGAATAGAGGAAATTTAGATTAAAAAAATTTATTTGTATTAATTGAGAAAAATTAATAGAAATGTGAAAATTCCAGTATTTCTTAAAGTTTTAGAAGCGTGGTTTTCTACCCAAAATAACTCACGGAGAATTTCTTCTCCATGGAAAATTCTCCCCGTTGAACCCCCCCCCCCCTCCCTGCCACATATATTGCACCCATGCCCCAACCAAAAAAATATGCATAATTCTCAATGACATTTAGCATACGCAAACCATGGGCAAATTTCGTAAATTAAAGACCTTTCACCAAGGACTATGGGGGGCATGTTATTTCTAAAGGCATAATTATTGGACCTTTCAACTATGCGGAAGAAAATGGCTATCTCAAATGTTTGATTGGATAACTTTGGGGAAAAGGAGCGTTGAAGGGGCTAGCTACCCTCCAATCTTATTGGCCAATTCCAAACGGCACTAGAACTTTTGATTTCTGTTCGAATAAGCTCTCTCCCAATATTTTAGGACTATTGGTTTGACACGATCACCCCTGGCAAAAAAAAAAAAGAACAGGCATCCATAACTTTTCTTCTGATAAAAATACCAAACATCCTTATTTTTGCAGATAGGAGCTAGAGATCTCTACAGTCAAGTCCTCTGATACGCTGAATATGATGTTGTGATTTTCATTAAGACTACTTAACTTTAAGGGGTTGTTCCCCTCTTCCTCAAAAATCAGGCAAATTCTCTTAGCTTTTGAAAGGTAATACTAAACTCAATGAATCTTATATATTTGGAATCAGTATAAAAAGCCAATTCTATTGATATGAAAATTATGTCTTTTTAGTGTTTCAGTTACTATTGAGCAGGTTCGGTTCTTACCTACAGTTCATTGCCAGGAACTATTTGATAAAAGGATAGTGAAAAACTAAATACATGTGACTTTCAATCGGTTTCTTTAATCCTCCTCCCCACACCCACCTCTTTGGCTTGTTCTTCCCCTTTAGGCGTTCCTAATTGTATGTTCCAGATTTATACCCTAATACATTCCTAATATACTCCAGTTCAACAATTTGTATGCACATAGTGTGTTGCTAATTTTATCTATATTGTCTCTCAAATTTTTGCCTTCATACCCTTTGTTATAAATTTACCAATATCCACGTCGTAACAGCAGTAGTAGGAGCAGTAGTAGGGTTGCATTAGTGGTAGTAACAGCAGTAAAACCTATACGTAATTTATGCATTCTACACAATCCCTATTGACAATCTATATGCATAAAGTATTTTTTTATTTAGTTCAAGTTTCCCTCAGCATTTCCTCAGTATTTCCATTCAACACCGTCAGCCTTGTTTGTGCTCGCTGAATATTGCAATATTGCTCGCTGAAGAAGCAGTAGTTGTAGTGGTAGCAGTAGTATTAGTGGTAGTAGTGTAGTAGTAGTGGTTGTAGAAGTGGTAGTAATGGTAGTGGTATTAGTAGCAGTAGCAGTGTGCAATATTACCTTTTTGTCAATTGATTGTTCCCCTCATCATTTCCTGAAAGTTCCAAGTTAATGCACTCAGTCATTTCTGACTTACGCCCTTTTGAAAACCCGTGTGTACATAACATGTTTTGATTTAATTTAACAGTCCCTCCAGTATTCTCTTAAATATTTACTTGAATGCCCTTCGTCTTTTTGGACGCTAAAAATCAAACGTGCCAACCTTTCTCAATAGCAAATGCTATATAAACAGTGGGCGACTTGCATAACTAACAACCCTTACCCCGAGAGCTGTTGTGGGGGGGGGAGTCTGACATCCTACGGGACATAGTTACTGGAATTAACAACACTGCTGAACAAAATAACAACCTTAAAATTTTAATTGGACGTGTTTAGGGAATTGATGGCGTGGGGGGCTAGTTACCCACCAATCAATTTTAAAACTGCACTAGAACTTTCAATTTCCAATCTCATGAGCACCTTCCAAAGGTTCTGGGACAACTCCTTCTATATGACGTGCCTTGGCCGGAAAAAAATACTAATAATAATAATTATTATTATTACAGTACTCTACAGTACTAATACAATACTGAACCAGCTTTCATTGAGTAAACACACTGTGACTGACTTGACCTGTGTTCACCTTTGGTGCCAGACTAACTGGTATCGAAAAAGACTAATATTAGTGGATTATATAGAATATTTTGAATATATATTATGTGATCTTTGGAACATTATTTCAACTAAATTTTTCACTAAGGTTCTTACCTCACATGAAGATAAGTTGCTTTCACTTTTGTCCTCTCTTTAATAGGAAATGCCTGCATTTAAAGAGTTTGATATCGCGTTAGCTAACTTCAAAAATTATCCTCATTGGCCAGTAAAGATAGTAAAAGTGTCCAAGGATAGCAAAGGAAAGCCGTCATATTTGGTATTTTGCTATGGGACACATGATGAATACAGACTTGTTGAAGCTGACTCTTCAGAATATAATCCAAGCGTTAGGCGAACTTCAACAAAACATACTACAGGTGTAAAGGCTGCATTTGAGGAATTGAAAAATTCACCCGATATTTATAAATCCCTTTCCAAGGCATATAATGCGTTTACAATTAAGGAATCTAATACAGGAGAATGTGCTTCGTTGATCGATAAAGTCACTTCTACGGAACTTGAACCTGGAATAAACTAAGCGAGAGTTAATGCAAAATATAACTTTGTTACGTGCCTGTTCTCCCAAGTCATTTTAATCCTTTGTTATCTTGAAAATGATTTTACTTGTATTGGTCTCATGGTTACATTAATGCAGTGGAGCTTAAGCGTCATATATTGTGAGAATGTGGGAAAGCCATCATAACCTGACTAAATTGTAAAATTAGCAAAGTATGACTTTTTGAGTAATTATGAAGAAAACGAAGTATTAATTTTCTTTGTGTAAGGAAAACAAACAACATTACATTTGAATAAGAATACCCTTGATCCATCAAGGGCCATAAAATACAAATACCAGACCTCCGTTTCAAACTCAAGGGGTCAACGGCAAGAAGTATTACGCGATTTGTACAACATAACAAAAACAGGGTTTTAAATAGAGAAAGCGGAAACTAACCGTTTGAACAAAGGACTTATTATTAGGATTACATCAAAACTAGTCTCTGGCCAATGAGAGAAAAGAAAAACAAAATAAGACAAAACTTAAAATAGGGATTCGGGGACGAAAACTAGGTAGTCTTTCTTGGATCAAACAAGGAGTAAGTGGTTTTACTTTGTAATTACGATAAACTACCACTGTCTGTCTGAATTCCCCTTGGAGATAAAAGTTTGAAGATAAAATTAAAATAAGAGGAAAACCTCTAAAAGATTTCTGTCATCTGGAAATAACTTTAATACGTATATAGGAGAAATTAATAACAACTAGTGCTGAAATCTAACATTTTTTTATAAGTTGGTGATTTTGGGTTTATAGTTCGGTAGTATTTCCACTTAGACAAGGCTTGAGCCATTTGAACAAAACAGCATTTTTAGGTTAGAATAAGCTAAATTAAATTTCTTCCCAGAAATTTAAGCTTCGAATAACTGAAGGTTTAAAGAGGAAAGGAACCATAACTAAGAAGTCAACATTAAGACGAGCCCTTTTGCTCCCCCTTCAGGCTAGAGTTCCTTGGGACTTAGCTTGACTTTATAAAGACCTTATATCCGAAAATTGGAATTATCAAACAATAACATTACTTGCCCCCCCCTTTTGTGCAATCTTCAGACGCTTATACGGAGAGGAACACCGTTCCCTTTTTAATCATTCTTTCATTTCGTTAAACCCGTACTGCATGTTTATACAAAGGTGGCCTTTATGTTTATACAGGTAGCCTAGGGACAAAGGGAACATTATTATCGACTTAAGAATTTCCAAACCTATATGTCCAGATATTTTCAATTAAGAGTTTCCCTGCTAAAGTTAAAGCTTACTAAAGGTTCAAGGAATACACAGCCCTTTTCAAGAAATAATAAGAGGTTCTCTTGGTTTTGGTTAACGTAAATTGAAATAAAATCAAGTATAGTTATTTTTAGCTTAGCTCAGCAATAGTTTGAACTAAAGAATTTTAATAACCGAGAACTCAAGCCTTGACTAGCTATTCAAGTGTAACTCATTTAAGTAAAAACATTCGATAGCTTAGAATTAACTTAATCCTTTTTCTTTTAGGTAAACATTGGTGGATGGTACAAGTAGACCATAGAGTTTGGACCTAGAAGAGGTTTAGAAATATTCAACATAATCAGAATTAGAATATTTTTCCTTTTATCTTCTTTTGTAATAAAATTCAGTTGTCACTGAATTCTGAGTGCCGATTTCTTACCCAAGCCTCAGTTTGTAACATGCTACCAAATTTATTAGCCCTGATAGTAGCGGCAACCTTACAACTGGTGGCAGCGGTACTCAGGTTCGGTACAACTGGTCGCAGCGGTACTCAGGTTTGGTAAAACTGGTCGCAGCGGTACTCAAGTTCGGAACAACTAGTCGCAGCGGTACTCAGGTTCAGTACAACTGGTCGCAGCGGTACTCAAGTTCGGTGCAACTTTCGTTTAAGTGGGGGAGGATTAATTAAATTTATAAAATTTGGTAAAATTTAGTCCTCTGTTCCTCACAAGAAAGTGTGTGTTCAGTTTTCCAAACCTATCCAAGACAGAAAAGTTTGAAATGTGTTCATTAAAGAAAATTTTAACCTTAAAGCGAAGCTCAAACAGCCTTTTATCTTCCTAAAATTCTTTCTTTCTTCTCCTTTTCTTTCTCTTTGCTACAAGTTCTAGTATCCGAATCGTCTATAATTTACTTAAATAGTTAATCGGTCATAAGTTAATCATCCTCAAGAGTGTGTAATTATAATACCAAACTTGAGGGTAAATTTAAATCAAGGTACTGAGAAAATTCTCATCCAATTTATAAATAGACCCATTTTAGCGACTTAAAATACTATAAGGGATCAAAACGTTTCCCATGCTAAGAATTGAAAAGAATAGATCCATCATGAGTTCAAATGAGAACAAAATTAAAGAGTTAGAAATTGCACTACGACAAGCGCAAGAGGAGAGAATAAGAGTAGAAGAGATCGCACAAGCTAGAATAAACGGTCTACAAGAGCAATGTGGAGATGCCCCAGTCACAAGCAGGCTTCGAAACCTATTTGTGGAGCAAGTGCCTCACATCTCGTTAATAACATACCCAAATGAAATCCGATCATGGATTTCCACCCTTAAACAAATACACAGGAATTTAGAAAAAGATGATATTGCTATGATAAATCAAGCTATTTGTTATACAAGAGGAGAGATACAAAGATTCGCAACAAGTTTAGACATTCCCAAAATAAGAGATTTAGACCATTTAGAAAAACTTCTAAAACAAGCCTTTTTACATGAAAAACCAGCCGCACAAAGACTAAAAGAGCTGCTCTCTGAGAAACAAAGGCCATCTGAGTTAGTACACCAATTTTACTCCCGGATCAGGGGGAAGGCAATAGATTATACAAAAAATTCTCCTGGTATAAGAGCAAATGACATTACGATGAGTATTTTTAAGGGCGGCATGCTCCCTTCCATTGGAAGAAGAGTATTAGAACAATCTAAGGCCTCGGACGACCAAGATGAATTATTAACACTTGCAAAAATTTGAAGCAATAGATTTAACATACAGGGACTCCTCAGAGATGTCCTTGGGAGCAGCAGTAGTAGACTCAAGAGATAGGAATTCCACTAAAGAACCTGGAGTTAACCACAGAGTAGAATATAAAAACAAAGGCAATTATAACTATGAAAAAATAAAATTTTTTAATTGTGGGAGACTGGGACACATGAAAGTGGATTGCAAAATCCCAAAGTGTACAAATTGTAGGAAATCTGGACATTACCGGAAAGATTGTTGGCAAAATCTAGCATGTATAAAGTGCCAAGAATTCAGACATAGTGCAGACAAGTGTAAGGCACCAAATCCTTTTGAAAAAAAACTAATCAGGCAGGATTTAGAGGAGGTACGTCCCAAGCCTGAAAATAAAATTACAGAACCTCCTTCTAACCAAAATGAAAATATTTGTTTTAGTGCGTTACAGGAAAATAAAACTGAACAAAGTTCTTTCCCATTTATGTGGACTGCTAAAATAGCAGACCAAAATTTTGTAAAATGTTTCGTAGATAGCGGGTGCCAAAGAAGCATGTTAAAGCAGGAAATATTTCAAAAATTTCCAGTAGAGGTTCGTAGACGCCTCAAACCATCCTCCCGAAACGTGAAATCTTTAAGTGGAGATACCTTACCACTAATAGGAGAGATAAATGTAGCATCCTTAATTACAGATGAGGCAAAACGGAATGAAAGATTATTTTGGAAATTTTTAGTCGTCCCAAACTTGAAATTTGAAGTAAATATAGGATATGATATTCTAAACAAACTTGATTGTACGTTAAATTTAAAATATAATAAAATTTCTTTAGGGAATACAAGAACGGAGGAAATAAATTCCCTTGCATTTTTCACTGAAGAAATTTCGGGAAGGGGATTGACATATATAGCGAAACAGGTCTGTATTCAGTCCAATTGTATCAAAATCATTAAGGCCAAATTATCGAATCACTCAGCACCCTTTGTAGCTCACGGCGACACTATAATGTTTACCCCGAATATTCAGACAGAATTACACATATCGCCGTCGCTATGTGAAACTTATAACAATGCAATAAAAATAGTTTATTTTAATACGAGTGATGAACCTCTAAACTTACCACGGGGTAAAACCGTTGATTCATATGAGGTGATAAACAATGAATATTTAACGGATGCGACTCTCTTAGCAGCAGGAGTAACAGAAAATAAAGAGGAATCCCTCTCTTTAGAGGAGGATAAAATAGGGTGGGAAGACAGCGAATTTTTAAAGAGAATTAAAACGGGTCCTGTTAAGTTCAGAAAGAAAACAAATACTAGAGACTGTCTTACTAAAATTGAAACGAGCCTTTGCAACTGGACCTTGTGATGTAGGGCAAAATGACCTCCCAGGATATAAGGTAAAAATAGACCCAGATATACCTATTAAGTGTGTCAAACAATTCCCTTTACCATTTTTAATGACAGAATGCTTACAAAAACACATAAAGGAAATAGTGAGAGTAGGAATAATTGAAATAAGACGTTCTGAATATACAGCTCCAATATTTTGCATAGGAAAACCAGGAAAGGATGGGAAAATTCCACCAAAAAACTTGTGGGATAAAAGTAATAGTCGGTTCCTCATAGATTTAAGAGCAATAAATAAGGCGATAAAAGACTCACAGTGGGGTATTCGAAGAATTTCAGAGGTCATCTCTGATCCATCTAATAAATCCAAATTCATTTCAACTATTGATATTAGAAATGGATTTAGTCACTGTAACTTAGCTGAAGAAAGCCAAAAATATTTTAGTTTCACAAATAAGGGGATTTCTTATGTATTTAAGCGCGTGCCACAAGGGTTTTGTTTTCTCGCCCCGCGCTTTTGTTGAATTTTTAAATCAAGTCTATGGACCCGAATTTTCTTCATTTTTATCAAGTTATGTAGATGACTTGACAATACATACGTCAGGGAACTTTGAAGAACATTTGAAACATATTGAACTAACTTTAAAACAGGCTATAAAATTTAATCTAAGGCTTAATATTGACAGATCTTATTTCTTTTCGGAAGAATCTGACTTGTTAGGGCTTCGAGTCTCCACAAAAGGAGTGAAACCACAAGCACAAAAATTAGAAGCTATAAAGAAATTAGAACCACCAAGTGACGTCACAGGAATTAGGTCATTTCTAGGCTTAACAGGTTATTACAGGGGATTCTATCATAATTATGCAAAATTAGCCGAACCTTTAATTCGACTAACTAGAAAAAACATTCCTTTTATTTTCGGCCCAGAACAAAGCGTAGCCTTTGAAAAATAAAAACAGAATTATTAAGTCCGAATAGGTAAAGAAGAGATGAGGGGATTTCAACTAGAAGACCCTGAAATTAAGGTGGCAATCGATGAAATAATAAAATTAGAAAATACACTCTTAGGCTTAAAATATCCCCAGGATACAAATAAAAATAATGAAAAGCCAAAAGAGGGTAGAAATAAACAGTCGAGCCAGACTGGTTTGACCAGGCCCTGTGAGGGATGTGAGTCAAATACGTGTAGTTCAAACATTCCCGGTGCTATCAAACCATCGAAAGAGGATGAATTCAGTAGTAATACTGAAAAGGAGTTTCCTCTTATAAGAAGGAACAAGCCTGGGTCCAGGGATAGATGCCTGACCTCTGGGTCTATCCACGGCAAACTAAAAGAGGTAAAAGTAAAGGGCAGTACGCATGCGTGTGTTACTGACAGCAGGTCAATTTTAGAGGGAAGTGAAACTGAACCCTTGAAAGGGCAAGTTCTGACGGCGGAACTTGCAAAGACCAGAACTACTGTGGGAGTTACTGACACTATGGATAATCGGGCCGAATCCCAAACGTCCAAGGATTCAGACTCGGAGAGGGACGAACCGTTATGGATGCGACAAGCTCATGCGGTGGAGCTTCCGAAGACTAGGACTATAGAAAGGGTCACTAGCATGGATAATTGGGCTGGGTCTGGAATACCCGCAGACCTAGGCACCAAGAAGGGTAAGCCGCAGGAAGAATTTCCAAAATTTGACGTTTCGGGCAGAGCTCAAATTAACAACAGACCAGAAACTTCAAATTTCGGGGAAGGGAATCCCTTTGTTGTGAAATGGTTAAGAGATCTTCAGTTGATCCAAGTCGAAGGAATATTGTACGCAATAGACGACTCAGAAAAAAGGAAACAGATGGATCAATTTAAAATCATCCTACCAAGAAAACTAATTAGAGGAATCATGAATCTTATGCATACGAGCCTTTTCCTAGGAGCACACATGAGGACGGTAAAACCTTTGAATAAGTTAAAACAAAGTTGTGTTTTTGAAAATATGTACTGCCAAGTTGAGGAGGTGGTAAAGAATTGTGATCTATGTTTAAGGAGGAATAAAGTTAGCAATATATATCCTAAATTGAGAGAAAGTATTTTCCCCGACCACCCATTTCATATCTGGTCAATGGATACCACGGGAAAACTACATTTTTGCGCTAACGGTGACCAATATATAATTATTGCAGTAGAGCATTTCACTAAGTATACAGTCATAGCACCAGCCAAAGACCTCAGGTCAAAATCAGTGATGGAATTTATAATAAAAGAAATCATATCCCATTTTGGAAATATGGATTTCCTACTGTCTGATAATGCCACCTGCTTTACAAGTAAAACCTTTAATGAAATGGCCAAAGAATTAGGATTCAAAATTATACATTCATCGCCAAGAAACCCCCAATCTAATGGATTTGTAGAAAACAGAGTAAAATGTGTAAAAGGAATACTAACTCACTACCACGGTGAGATACATAGAGGAAATTGGAGTGAATTCTTACCATCCATACAATTAGCATTAAACATTAGTATAGATGCTAGCAGAAAATATACACCCTTTTTTCTACTACATGGTTTCGAAGCGAAATCAGTATTTAACAACATAGTTTCTAATCCGAGGGAAGGGTTCTGTTCAGAAGATGAATGAGTATCTAATCTCGTTCAAGAGGTATTTGTCAGCCGACAAATATGTATGAATGAATTAAAAAGGGCCCGAAAAGTTCAAGCGGCACAATACTACAAAAAAATATTGGAAATTGAAATCTTCCCTAATAATTTAGTGTATGTCATCCAAGAAAGTTCATCAAAAAATTATTCACGCAGGGGACCTTATCTCATGTTATCGGAATTATATAAAAACGTCTTTTTGCTACAGTAATTAAAAACTTGTAAACGCAGGTTAGTAAATATAAGACAACTTAAAAAGATAAACGACCACAAAAGGTTTTTAGCCATGAATCCCGACATAGCAAAACAAAGGTCAAGGGTAGATGATAAGCCCTTAGATCCTATACCAGATGAAATTGAAGGGGAAAAAATAACTAAAACACAGATAGAGGAAGACATCCCCCATAATATTTGGCAATGTAATTTAAAGGGAAGTTTACTAAACCAAATAAATGAAAACAATTTGGAAAGTGTAAACCAGCCTTACATTACGACTTCGACCGAGGGGAATGGTTCTGGTAACGCAGGAACTGACACAGAATTGAGATTACCAGAGCCTCAATTACAACCCATAGATGGAATAACCAGTGAAGAAATAAATGACAATTCGGAAGAAAATACTTCTGTGCAAACCGTTGATAATTACGAACAAGGAAGATTTATCCAGGAAAGAAAAGCTAAATCAAAACCACTAAATTATAAAGATCCTAGTTTAAAGGGTTTTCTCGGCGGAAAAATAGCAAAACCTTAATATTCACTACCAATAGGCTATAGGATATCGGTTAATTATAGGCGTTACGGCTTACTGGAACTTTATAAATCAACTAGCTGCAATGTGGCGACAAAACAATTGAAATTGTTGGTTATTTGTGATTTGTCAATATCAAATACACAAGATGGGTTCAGAATTTTCGAAATGTTCAGCATTCCATTCCCAGTGTCAAACACTTCGTATTTCTTTCAAATAGAAAACGAGTTTAAATTTTTTGGGCTAAGTAAAGATCAAACGAGATATTTTTTAGAAGATGATAATATAGAAAAAGGATGTAATTTAAAGAGTATACCACTATTTTGCAACCACCAATTTATATTAGAAGCACACAAATGAACTCCTGCAGTTTAGCAAACTATATGAAAAATAATGCATTAATTAATAAAGAGTGTCAAACCAAAATTATAAAGGAAAATAAAATCTTAATCCAAAGAATCGGAAGGGAAAGGTATATATAATCACATCTCCTTTCAAAGAAGAAAAAAGAATACATTTCGAATGCAAAACAGAAAAAACAGTAAATTCACATATATAAAAGGCAGCTCAATAGTGAAATTTCCAGAAGAATGTTCTCTAACTGCAGAGATGTTAAAGATAAACAGTATATATAGGGGACAGATCACAAAACAAATGGTACCGTTAACCATATCGATAATTACCCTAAAAGGGAACCTCTTCATAGCTGGATTTGAAAACGAATGGAGCAAAGAATTTGAAGATTTAATCTCTATATATTTCCAGAACAACTCCAAGATGCAGATTGGCATAGCTGAACTAAGAAAAATGCACATTTCCTCAAAGGACGAAAGAGGAAGGAAAACAGCTAGCTATTGGACAGTTTTTCTCAATACCTTTAATCTATTTCTATCTTTATTAGGACTAGTCTCTATAGGAATAATATTTAAAACATTAAGAAAACTATGGTTATACTGTAGGAAAAAAAAGTCTCAAGGATTTCACGTAAATGTTGAACAGGAAGAAATTGAACTAAATTCATTCTTAGCAAAGTTATGGTTTCATTAAGAAAAAATAACTGTACTAAGAATTTTAAGTGTGGGAGGTTGTGAGAATGTGGGAAAGCCATCATAACCTGACTAAATTGTAAAAATAGCAAAGCATGACTTTTTGAGTAATTATGAAGGAAACGAAGTATTAATTTGCTTTGTGTAAGGAAAACAAACAACATTACATTTGAATAAGAATACCCTTGATCCATCAAGGGCCATAAAATGCAAATACCAGACCTCCGTTTCAAACTCAAGGGGTCAACGGCAAGAAGTATTACGCGATTTGTAAAACATAACAAAAACTGGGTTTTAAATAAAGAAAGTGGAAACTAACCGTTTGAACAAAGGACTTATTATTAGGATTACATCAAAAAACGTCTCTGGCCAATGAGAGAAAAGAATAACAAAATAAGACAAAACTTAAAATAGGGATGCGGGGACGAAAACTAGGTAGTCTTTCTTGGATCAAACAAGGAGTAAGTGTTTTTACTTTGTAATTACGATAAACTACCACTGTCTGTCTGAATTCCCCTTGGAGATAAAAGATTGAAGATAAAATTAAAATAAGAGGAAAACCTCTAAAAGATTTCTGTCATTTGGAAATAACTTTAATACGTATATAGGAGAAATTAATAACAACTAGTGCTGAAATCAAACATTTTTACTATAAGTTGGTGATTTTGGGTTTATAGTTCGGTAGTATTTCCACTTAGACAAGGCTTGAGCCATTTGAACAAAACAGCATTTTAAGGTTAGAATAAGCTAAATTAAATATCTTCCCAGAAATTTAAGCTTCAAATACTTGACTTACTTGACTTAAGTCCCATCCGTCCTTGAAGGTCGTTTTGGGGCCTCTTCATTCACTATGTTATTGATGTGGCGTCTTGATGAGCATCTATCTTCAGTCAGGCGTAGAAGTTGCGGCAGGTTGAGTGTAGAGAAGTTGTCTTTCCATCTCTTAGGGGGCCGACCTCTGGGGCGAGAACCATGCACGCGACCATCGCCACCTAAGCCACCAAGCCACCTAAGTTGTTGCAGTTTTATTTTATCAAGTATGGTGTGTTTGATCTTGAGGCTTTAAAACAACCTAATATTAGAGATCCTGTCCAGGTACGTAATGCCAGCAATACGGTGGAGTGACTTTGTTTCGAATACGAGTAGGTGACGTTGGTCATGTATTTTGAGGGTCGAGGATTCACAAGCGTAAATGGCAATGGGGATAATCCGTGCGTTAAAGAGTCTTCTTTTTAGCAGTGTCGACAAATTCTTGTTCCTCCAGATCGGCATCAAGGCTTCAAAGCTAGAGCTGGCAAGTGCCAGGCACCTCTTAATATCTTTCAAGTGGTTGTTATCGGACGTTATAAGGCTACCAAGATAGGTGAAATCTTCAATCCATTCTATGTTGTCACCACCGAGCTGGAGGCTTAGCTTTCTTTGTTTTCCAGCTTTGGTGAACAGAACATGGATTTCTTCTTTGAAGAATTGATGGACATTCCAAAGGAGCTGGTGGTTGATTGGATGTTGTCGGCCTGGGACTGAAGATACCCAAGGTTCTCAGCTACTTGGTCTATGTCGTCTGCATAAGCTAATTTATCAATCGATATTCCCCCAATGTGGACACCTGACGAGTAGTCAAGGAGTCAGAAGACAGCGGTAAGGAACAGGTTAAACAGTTCCGGTGAAAGCAAGCAACACTGCAGCACACCAGTCGATGTTTCAAAGCTATCGGAAAGGCCTTCTCCTGTCATGACGCGGCTTCTGGATTTTGAGTACATATCTCTGATCAATGATAATAAGTTCTGTGGTATACCAAAATGGATAAAAATTTTCAATAGACCTTTTCTCCATATGAGGTCGAAAGCCTGCTTAAAGTCAATGAAAAGTTGGAAAGTACTACGTCCGAGTTCAAGATATTTTTCCGTAATCTGACGTACCGTAAATATCTGATCAATAGTTGACCTGTTTGGGCGGAAGCCGGCCTGATATTCTGGAATCACAGTTGAAGATATAGCTCTTATACGCTCCAGCATTACTCTAGTGAGTATTTTAGCGGCGTGGCTCGTAAGGCTTACAGGCCTGTAGTTATCACAGATTGCTTTCGAGCCTTTCTGATGGATTGGAACTATCGTGGCTTCACACCATGAGGAGGGGAAGTGACCTTCTTCCCAAGCAGCAGTAGCAATTTTTAGGTATAGGTCAACAAGGGGATCGCAATTTATTTTTAGTAATTCCGGTTGGATTCCATCTGGACCTGCAGCTTTGTTTGTCCTTAAACCCTTGATAGCCGATTCTATCTCAGATCGAATTGGGAGATGGCTTGGGTCTGCGGCGATTGCGGGGAAGCTGTTAAGCACCGATGGGTCTGGGAGAATCGTTGAGTTTAATTTGCTCTCAAAGTGTTCTTTCCATCTGGTTTGGATCCCGTCTATAGTTTGGATCTGGTTACCATCTTCATCAAGGAGGTTACAGGCTTTCAGTCCCTTTTTTTGGCTTGTTCCTCACTCGCCTGTACATGAAGTGAGAGTCACCTTTCTTGAATGCCATTTCGCATTGCTCACATTGTTCCCTTATATAGGAGCGGTGAGCACGGCGAGTGGCTTTCTCTACCACACGTTTCAATCGTTTGTACATATCCCGACTTTCTCTATCTAGTTTGTTAGTGTGGTTGCGTTTTTCCTCACATAATGATATTATCTCATCCGTGATCCAAGGTTTTTGGTCCGCCTTTTTGACTCCCAGGGTTTACTGGGCGACATCGCATATAACCTGCGAGCTACTCTTCACAAGATTATCGATGTCATCTTTTGATAGAGTTAGCGGGGATGTAGAGAGGAGGTCAGAAATTCTTTCGGAAAGAGTAGCGGTGTAATTTTTTCGAGTAGTTTGGTCTTTTAAGAGGTCTACTCTGAATCTGGGAGGCTTTCTGGAGAGTTTCCCGGCCGCTTTTAGACGCAATTTAAAGGAAGTCATAACAAGCGAGTGGTCGCTATCGAAGTCACCGCCAGCCAAAGTGACTGTGTTTGTGATGGAAGATTCCCAGCGTCTAGATACGAGGATATAATCTATTAGATTATACTCTAGCTTCGAATAATTGAAGGTTTAAAGAGGAAAGGAACCTTAACCATGAAATCAACATTAACACGAGCCCTTTTACTCCCCCTTTTAGGCTAGAGTTCCTTGGGACTTAGCTTGACTTTAAAAAGACCTTATATCCAAAAATTGGAATTATCGGACACTAAAATTACTTGCCCCCCCCCTTTGTGCAATCTTCAGACGTTTATACGGAGAGGAGCACCGTTCCTTTTTAATCATTCTTTCATTTCGTTAAACCCGTACTGCATGTTTATACAAAGGTGGCCTTAATGTTTATACAGGTAGGCTAGGGAAAGAGGAAACAATTTTGTCGATTTAAGAATTTCCAAACCTTTATGTCCAGATATTTTCATTTAAGAGTTTTCCCTGCAAAAGTTGAAGCTTACTAAAGGTCCAAGAAATACACAGCCCTTTTCAAGAAATAATAAGAGGATCTCTTGGTTTAGGTTGATGTAAATTGAAATAAAATCAAGGATGGTTATTCTTAGCTTAGCTCAGAAATAGTTTGAACTAAAGGATTTTAATAACCCAGAACTCAAGCCTTGACTAGCTATTCAAATGTAACTCCTTTAAGTAGAAAATTCGATAACTTAGAATTAACTTAATCCTTTTTCTTTTCGGTAAACATTGGTGGATGGTACAAGTAGACCATAGAGTTTGGACCTAGAAGAGGTTTAGAAATATTCAACATAATCAGAATTAGAATATTTTTCTTTTTATCTTCTGTTGTATTAAAAATCAGTTGTCACTGAATTCTGAGTACCGATTTCTTACCCAAGCCTCAGTTTGTAACGTGCTACCAAATTTATTAGCCCTGATAGTAGGGGCAACCTTACAATATTTTTGATTTTTTTTTCATTTCAGGAACTGAGTAGTACAATTAATGATTTAAGGAAGTCACTAAAATTTATCTGAAATTATTATTATTAATATGTTCAATAATATAAAATTTATATGTTTCTTACTTATTGGTAAGATTGTTATGATTTTATTTATTTATTTTAATTTTTTCGTGTTATTTATAGCCTCTTAGCTATTTTTTTATTTATTTTGTGCGTGCTACGGCGCAGGTTTGATACACAGTCTCCTTAAGTTTTATGAATTTTTCTAACTCAGGCTCTGGGGAGTTTTACCCCCTTGATGGGCGTTTACTTCAATTGCAAAGTAATCCATTAGATGTTTGAGTATTATTAATAATTCTATTGGTTAAATTAAAAGCGATTCCCTAAATGTTTCCCAATCAATTACAAGTAAGTGTGTTTTAGGGAGTAATTCTGTTTTAGTAAGTGATATTTCAGACCATTTTCCTGTATTTTCCAGTTTTATCGTTGAAAAAACATTGAGTAGGGACACTCCAGCATCTACTTCAGCTTCTTTTAGATTTGGTTTGAATGAATTGATCTGCCTTAGATCCCATTTGGCTGAAAAGACATGGAATAATTTTGGTGAGGATAATGATTTTTGTTTAGTTTGATTCCTTTTATGAGTCAGTGAAGGAGTTTATTTTTGACGTATGTGCTTTTCCCCCCTCTACTTCAAGGTCAAAAAGATTTATTCCTCTTAACCCATGGATGACCCCTGGTCTTCTTAAGAGTTGGAGAAGAAAAAATTATCTTTGGAAAGCTTTTATTTCTGCAAAGCTATCTTTGAATGCTTCACGTCCTCAGCCATTCAAACTCTACAGGAATGTTTTCAATTCTATATGCCGGAAGGCTAAATTCCTTCATTATTCCAAAAAATTCTCGGATTGTGGGAAAGATATTCGAAGAACTTGCCAAGTGATCTATTCCGTCCTCAAAAGTTCTTCTCCGGCTCCTTCTATCCCTCCAAGTCTTGTATTTGGTGATGTGGTTGCTGAGGGTATTCCATCTGTTCAAGAAGCATTTACATCATATTTTGCCAATATTGGGAAAACCACTGCTTCTTCAGTGGGATCTTCACAGTCAGAACCAGATAACAAATCTTATCTTGGTCGACCTTGTCACAAATCCTGCTTCTGATGTTGAAGTAGCCAGGATTGTAAATAGCTTGAACGGTTTTTCGTCGTCTGGCCCTGACTGTATTCTAACTATGGTAGTTAAGTTCATTCTTCCTTCGAATATTTCTCCATTGACAAAGCTTATAAATCTTTCTTTTGAAACAGGGAATTTTCCAGTTCTCTTAAGTGAGCTAGAGTGATTGTTTTATATAAAGATGGACCAATAAATGATCAAGCCAAGAATCTTCCTATATCTTTGCTGTCTGTTTTTAGCAAAATAGGCTTTTGACTCTTTAACTCATGAGATTCTGCTGTATAAGCTATCACACAATGGTGTAAGAGGACAGGCTCATGCTTGGTTTGACTCCTACGTGTCAGGTAGAACTGTCTCCGTAGATGCCCTTTCCCGCTTTTCGTCTGAAGTTGAGTATGGTGCTCCTCAAGGCTCTGTCCTTGGACCGTTCCTGTTTTTGATTTATGTTAATAACCTTATAGTTGCGGTTAAGAATCAAAAACCTACAGTTTGCTGTCGCCTATGTCATCCTGAATCTTTCAATTTTAAAGAAAATCCATCGTTTTTACAGGATGTGGACACTCTCGTTGCTTTCACTGACTACAGTATCATTGGTCCTGTTGTAGGAACTGTGTGTTTAAGTTTTTTTGTGTGTGTTAGTTTTTGTGCGCGTTTTAGTTTTTGTTTGGTAGTAAGTTTGTTTGCGTTTTCCTATGATTTTGTGAGTGTGTCTAAGTTTTTGTGTGTGTGTAAGTTTTTTTTTTCGTGTGCGAGTTGTTGTGTTTTTGTAAGTGTTTTTGCGTTTTTAATTTTTTTTATGTGTTTAAGTTTTTTTTTGTGTGTAAGTTTTTTTGTATGTGTGTAAGTTTTTGTGTGTGTGTGTGTTTGTAAGTTCTGGGTTTGTGTTATTTTTTATGTGTTTTTTTAAGTTTTTGTGTGTGTGTGTGTAAGTTTTTGTGTGTGTGTTTAAGATAACTTCAACTTGTAAAAATGGTTTAGGAAGGATATTAAGAAAAAAATTGTTCTGAAAAGATATAATAAAGCCTTTTGGAAAGTATTGCTTGATGTTTGGGTGTGCAAAAAAGTCGTAAAGTAAAGTTGTGGGAAAAAAGATAAGTACTTCAACTTGTAAAATGGGTTTAGGAAGAAGATTACGTAAAGAACTTGTTCTGAAAAGATATAATAAAGCCTTTTGAAAAGTATTGCTTGATCTTGGGGTGTGCAAAAAAGTCATAAAGTAAAGTTGGGGTGAAAAAGATAACTACTTCAACTTGTAAAATTGGTTTAGGAAGGACATTACGTAAGGAACTTGCTCTGGAATGGCTTTGACAAGTATTGCTTTATGTCTGGGTGTTCCAAAAGTCGTAAAGTAAAGTTGTGGGGAAAGGATGGGTACTTCAACTTGTAAAATGGGTTTAGGAGGGATATTAAGAAAGGAACTTGTTCTGAAATGCCTTTTGAAAAGTACTGCTTGGTGTTGGGGCATTCAAAAAGCTGTAAAGTAAAGTTTTGGGTTAAAAGGATGGGTACTTCAACTTGTAAAATGGGTTTAGGAATGACATTAAGAAAGGAACTTGTTCTTAAAATATATAATAAAGCCTTTTAAAATGTGGGGGCCCTTCTGTGTATCAAGTGCACAAAAAAAGATTAAAAAATGGGGAGGGGGCGCTTTGGGGGCCCGGGGGGCCTTTGAAGGTCCGGGGGGCCCTTGGGGGGGCCGGCTGGTCCTTTGGGAACCCAGGGGACCTTTGGGGGCTGGGGGCTTCCTTCGGGGTAGGGGTAAGGGGATCGGAGCCCTCGGAGGCTGGGGTAGAGGACCTCACAACACTGTTAAAATAGAACACGTGTATTATAACGACCACAGAGTTTCACCCCATATCATCTTCTAAATCATCTTCTAAAATGTCTCTAACTGTTTCGCCCAAATAATTTCCTAAAATGTCTAAAACGCTTTCGCCCAAATAATCCCTAAACGTAACTTCTGCGAGTTCCTTTTGTTTTGGCATCCCTGCGCTGTCACATTTGAAATTCGTAGGAAATCCTTTCCCGCGTTAATCTCTTCATCTCTAAGATCAAAATATCTCTTCCCCACCGTTAATGCGCATTTGCAAACTTCGCCCGGAAACAATTCTCCTGGACGAACACCAAAGACACTAATAAACTTTGCCCGGAAACAATTCTCCTGGACGAACTCCAAAGACATTAATAAACTTCGCCCAGAGACAATTCTCCTTGGAAATACATCAAAGTGAGAAAAATCCTGTATTTTCATTCTCAGTGACAAAAACTATAAAAATATGCATAAATTGCTGTTGACATCCATGAAAAACAACAAATAAATTGACCGACACTCATAACCTTCCAAGAAACATCCATAAAAGTGAGAAAAATCCTGTTTGTTCATTCTCAGTGAGAAAAACCATAAATTATGTACTGTCAAGGTTAAACTAAATTGTAGATGGCAGCACAGTGTTCGTTCCGGGCTGGTACCCCCCTCTCTACTAAAAGGGCACTAGAACTTATATTTTCCGTTCCAATGAGCCCTCCCACGATATTCTAGGACCACTGGGTCAATACGATCACCCCTGGAAAAAAAAACAAAAAAAACACGCATCCGTGATCTTTCTTCTGGCAAAAAATGTAAAATTCCACATTTTTGTAGATAGGAGCTTGAAACCTCTACAGTAGGGTTCTCTGATACGCTGAATATGATGGTGTGGTTTTCATTAAGGTTCTATAATTCTTAGGGGGTCTTTCCCCCTTTTTTCGAAAATCAGCCAAATATTCTCAGGCGCGTAGCTTTTGATAGGTTAGATTAAACTTGATGAAACTTATATATTTGAAATCAGAATTATAATCTGATTATTTTGATGTATCTATTGGTATTAAAATTCCGTTTTTTAGAGTTTCGGTTACCATTGAGCTGGGTCACTCCTTACTTACAGTTCGTTACCACGAACTGTTTGAAAGATGAATCAAAGTTGAAATATAATCAAACTTATAAGCTGTAGAAATTTAATAGCATCATTGCAGACACTGTAGCTTTAGGTAAGTACGCAGAATTTCTTTTTTGTTTGGGGGGACGGGGGTTGGGGGGGGGGGGTGAGAACACAAACTTTATTTGATAAATTTGAAAAAGAAGAGCCAAAAATTCAGGAAAACTCAGGACTTCATGGGAGCCAGACCCTAAGATCCCCCTTTCATTCTCCCCCGTGTAGCTTACTGTGCCCGAATATCTGGGGAAAATAAAATTTAAATTCAAGTTACGGGGAAAAAAGTGGAATAAAAAATGTGTTGGCAAGAATATATGCAAAATAACAATAACTATAGAAGAAAATACATATGTCCTCGTTATAGGTAAAATTCAAACTTTAAAGATATTTCGGAGTCCTAGTTTTTATACCACTCACAAATTAAACGATAAACAATTAAACCGCGTAGAATAGTTACTTAAGCATCACATTTTTAAAAAAAGATTTTTTGAATAAATGTCAAAGAAATTTTTTTTCAACCCACGAAACTTTTGCTTAATTTTTTTTCATTAATAAAAACCCTTTCAACATTTGTATGTGTCTTACCGAAAAAATTTCGAATGAAAAGTTGTAAAATATATGCATAGAAATGAGCTCAGAGCAACAACATAAATATTTTGGTTCTAGTCATTTACCCCCCGGTGGTTACCCCCTCCCCCGGAAAATACCCCCCCCCCGGAAAATACCCCCTCCCCGTGGAAAATAAGGCTTTCCGAATTTGAGAAGTTTTATTTGAGTTTTTTTTTCTTAGGAAGAAGAAATGTTGGTACTTGTGTATTATGTGCCACTCACTCAAGTTTACGCTGTGCAAAACTCAAGAAACAATTGGTTTCTTCGTTAGTTTCTTTCATCTTAACATGAGACAAGACAAAGACAAATGACAGAATAGATGGGAAATATATAATTTGGGCTATATAATTTGCTCATAGGGGGGGGGGAGTATGTGTAAAGTATTTGAATAGTTTGAAGTCAGAAAACAATTCTTTCTAGGTGTGGCCACTAAACAATTACAGAAGAATAGCGAGGTATCTGAAAATTTTGTTAACTAAGAAAAAAAAGAAAAGAAGAAAAATGCCAGTATAAAGTAAATATTTAGTGTAAGTAAACGTAAAGTAAATTTAATGCAAATATTCCTTATGTAAAGGGGCTAAGACATGGCTTGTCGTGAATAACCCTCTTAATTTGAACAGATTAGGGAATTCAATGTGTAAGAACTTCGACAACTTGATGCAATGGAGACACCGTTCTGGGATGTGTCCCATAGAATATGGGAACTTAGGAAATCGATTTAGATCCTGTATTAACATTTGAATTTTAGGCTATTTAGCCCAGCAGATGAGGATTAGAAACTAGTTGCGCCACCAGCAGTTTAGTTTCTGTCGACTTCACGGAAAAAGTAGAAAACTTACAGAAAATTGGGTATTTGGCATGATTAATCAACAATGAAATTGGATTAAAGGTAAACTTTTGCTAATAAAATTGTTCGCGTAAAGCCATATTTATACTTAAAACAAAAGAGAATGGGAAACTAACAAGAGCTGGATCTTTGGCGAATTAACACAGGAAGATAAGGATATAAAAAAAATTCTAGCGCCACTAACAGTGTAGCGTTTTAGAAAGTAGAAAATTTTGAAGAAAATGAGGTTATTGATATAACAATGTGCAGTGAACGAAGTTACTGAAAAAGTCTAATTTTAACTAACAAAGACAAGTTTTTTCAATTGAAAGGAAGGAGCAACATTAAAATTTAAAACGGACATAAATTATTACACATATCAGGGGGAGGGGGGTTGCCCCCTCTTAAATACCTCGTTCTTTACGCTAAAGTTTAAATTTTTGTTCCAATTACTTCAGAATGACTCCTGAAACACAAGGGCCGTTTAATTTAAATAATAAGCTTTTTAAAAGTAAAAAAAACTTCTGCGTAAAGAGCAAGATATTGAGGAGGGGCAACCATCTCATATACGGGATAATTTCTGTTCGTTTTAAGTTTTAATATCGCTCCTCACTTTCAGTTACTAGGTGCTACTTTCAGTATTACTTTCAAGTGACCTGGTCTAAAAAACAAAACAAAAAATAATACACTACGCCCACATCGCTCTTTTTTTTGAAAATCTACATGCTCATAGTTCGTTTTGATTTAGTCAAACAACCACCAAAATATACTTTTAAAGCTTCGCCTTAATACCCTTAGCTTGCACAATAGCAATAGTTGTAGAAGCCTTAGTAGCAGTATGCGCTTAGCACTTTTAGTGGAAAGAAAGACAGGGGAAGGGGGTTAGTTGAAATCTATACTGTTTTGTCATTGGCAGCGCAATGCGCTGCTCCATTTGAAAAATTGTGCAACTTTATAAGAAAGGTGAATAGGAGAAAATTGTACCGCCATTCAGAGGGGTCAACAACTTACCAAGGACAAGTGATTACTGACACCAAACAAAAGTTGTGGCGGGAGCGAGTCACCTTCACCAGACAATAGATAAAAAATGCCATTTGAGGGAACTGGCATGAACTCAATAACTTTCATTAAAGCTAGAAGAATATCTATTGAAAATTCAGAATCAAATTTTGATTAACCTTTCTAAAAGCAGAATTGGAATTTGTCCTAAAAAAACTACCAGAGATATCATCAGGCACAAAAACATATAGGCTTCTTCAAATATTCGACTGATAATTTGAAGGTTATCCTACTACAATTTATCAACAAGATATGGCATGAAGGTGATTTCCCTACAATTTTGAAGATTGGCTCAGCCATCAGGATCCCAAAACGAAATAATCCAAATTCAATAGAAAATCATCGTTTTATAACCCTGCTCCCAGTCGGAGGTAAAATATACGAAAGACCTGTAAAGGAAAGGCTGAGATATAGAGGAAGCAAACTTGCTGCAGGATATTCAACCAGTATTTCGTAGAGAGAAATACTAAATTTATGATGTTCACTTCCAAGAGGAATATCAGACCACCCAACTTAGTCTGTTTGGAAAAACTGCTAATAACGAATTTTCATAAAGTCCTTTGAATTCACATTGATCGTAAACTTCAATTTAGCTAACGAATCAGATATCTAAAAGTATCATGTCCAAGGAAACTGAACTTGATGAAGATGCTTGCGTGCGCGAAGCATGGTGTCAACATAGTTACAGCAAGACAGTCGTATATCAAATATACAAGACCTAAAAGTGATTATGGGACTTTGCAATATAGCATTTCTCTGGAATCTATTTTCAGAAAATTTGAGACAAATCAGAAAACTGCTCAAAGATTAGCATTTGGAGCTCATTAGTGTAGCCCAACTTCTTTTCGTACAAGACGGGAAAAAATGCTTATAATGTACATGCAAATCAGACTCGAAACACCCAGTTAAGAAATTGACAATTAACACTGGATTGACCCACTCTAGAATACATCTAACACACTACTGGAGAAGTGCTAGAAAATCATCTGAAACTGCTAATACAGGAAGGAATAGAAATACTTATTACCCAAACATTAAAACATTAGAACATGGAAAAAACGGGAAACCGCCCCCCTAGTGATGAAATATAGATTATTTTCAGAATTAAATAGCAAATATAAAGAATATGTAAAAATATATACAACAAATTTATTTTGTTTAATAATCTTTTGTTTATATTAAATAAACAAAAAACAAGATATACAGTTTATGCGGATATTTTTGTTGGAAGAAACGCTTTTTGTTGGAAGAAACGGTTATTTTTGTTGGAAGAAACGCTTTTAGGAATTTTCGTTTAAGTTTAAACTTTAGAGTTTAAATTTTAGCGTATACAGTTTATACGGTTGTTTTTTTTTTTGTACGAAAAAACGCTATTGGGAATGTTGTCTAAGTTTATACGGTCAGATTTAGTTTATACGGTTATTTTTTTGTCAGAAGAAACTGAACAGGGAATTTTGTTTGTTAAGCTAAAACGGACACTTTCAGATTATACAGTTTTTAGGGTTATTTTTTGTAAGAAGAAACGTTATTGGAAATTTTCGTTTAAGTGTATGCGGTCAATTATAGTTTATAGAATTTATACGGTTATTCTTTTGTTGGAAGAAACGCAACTGGTAATTTTCGTTTAAGTTTATACAGTAAATTTTAGTCTATTTGTTTTATACGGTTATTTTTTTTTTTGGAAGAAACGCTATTGGGATTTTTGTTTATGTCTGTCTATTCAGTCAATTTTAGTTTTAATGGTTGATACGGTTATTTTCTTTGTCAGAAGAAACACTTTTTGGAATTTTCGTTTAAGAATAACCGAGAAATTTGAGTTCCTACAGTTTATACGGTAATTTTTTGTCAGAATAAACGCTAATGGAAATTTCGATTTAAGTTTAAATAGCCAATTTTAGTTTCTAAGTTTTATACGTTTTTTTTGTCAGAAGAAACGCTTTTGGGAATTTTCATTTAAATTTATACGGTCAATTATTGTTTATACGTTTTTTTTTGTCTCAGGATAAGCTACTGGGAATTTTTGTTTGTTAAGTTTAAAGGGACAATTTTAGTTTATACGGTTCTTATGGTTAGTTTTTGTTAGAAGAACCGCTATTGAAAATTTTTGTTTACGTTTATTCGGCCAATTTTAGTTTATACGGTTATTTTTTTGTCAGAAAAACGTCATTGGGGATTTTTGTTTAAATTTATTCGGTCAATTTTAGATTATACTGCTTATGCGGTTATTTCTTGTCGGAAGAAAATGAGAAGATTTTGCAAAGTAAATACAAAGAAAAGTATAATAGAAGTTAAATAAATAAAACGGCTCTTCATGTCCAGTAACAGGGTTTTAGGTAGCAATTTATGTCTTTGCCTGGAATTCCGTATTTAGGCATAAATTCTCTTCCTTCTTGAGCAGTTGACAGCCTTTGAAAAACACAATGTCTTAGCTCAGAGTGCCCAACGCGTCTTTTTAGTGTAAAGCTTATCATTATTGACCACTGATTTCTGTTTTTTTTTTGGTGATTTTTGTGAAATACTGGTGATTTCTGGTGATTGTCTCGGAGAAAATCTGGTGATTTCTGGTGATTTTCTTGGTGAAAAACTGGTGATTTTTATTTGGTTGTGGCGGTAACCTTGCATGTTTCCAGCCTGCTACCTGGGTTGCCAACTCGCACACTTTTCGTGTGAAATGCACTCTTTTTTTTCATTGCACTCTTTCACACCACGGACCGGATTTGCACTCTTTTTGCCTATTATTTGCTCTTTGCACTCTTTTTTGCACATTCTTATAAAATGATGATCGAAAAAGTATTAAGCGAAAAAAAAAAATTAAACTATGTAAATGCCAAAGACAGAACAGCTAGCCAGTATGCTCTCTTTTATCTATGCCTGGGTCACCCCCCTGGTGTCTCTCGTTTTTTCAAGCATTTACCAAGAAGTAGATTAAAGCATACATCACCAGTGAAAACGCAGTAAATTCAAATCAAGTTTTATAGAAGGAAGTTGAAAGCTGATAGGCAAAACTGTTCTTCACGGAAATCGAAACGTGGGTATGAAACATGAAGTTAGTCGATGTAGAAGCAACAACCAAAATGACCCTACTAAATCCTTATCTCAAACTTGTAAAATTCAGCTAAGACTTTATGCCTCTGCACCATTTTATAGCGTGAATGACCTATATCTTCTTGTGATAGCCATTTTTTCTGAAATAAACATCTTACCAGCAAGGGGTCCAAGAATATGCTTTGGATGGGACCCATACTATCAAAATGATATAAAAGGGTAAATTAGGAAAATATGGGGTAGGCTAAAATTGTAATTTAGATTTTAGATACTTCTTGCTATCTTGGAAAACAGTTGAGTTAGGTGAATGACACTTTCAGAAATGAATCCAGGGCCAAAAATATTCGAGTCAATTGAAAATGACAATGAAAAATGGGCAAATATTGAGCAGTTCATATTTTTGACCTATGAATAAAGTGAACATACCACCCAATGCCTTTTTATGCTATTTCCAAATCTAATAATCGTTTTTGGCGCAAATTCACTTCACGCCATCCAACTATACCAATTCAGGTTTTATATTTGCATATTGGGGTGGGGGTAAAACTCAAACTTACGTCTATAGTCAGTATTGCATCCTGAATCCAAATTTAACATTCCTTTGCCTCGGAAATGATGTTTACAAGCCCCCCTCCTAATGAGTAAATATATATCCTTGGGGTTGGGATTAAAATGAATTTACGCCAAAAGCAATTAGTATATTTGGAAAGAACATAAGAAAAGGCATCGAGTGGTATCTTTACTTTATTCATAGGTCAATAATATGAACTGCTCAATATTTACCAAAAAACGAGCAATATTGTACCAAAAAGACATGTATACTAAAAAAAATTATCTTTTTCTGTGGATGCTTGAATTATGCGGGCCTATATTAGATTTTATAATATATTTTTGAAGACTCAAAATGTCAGTTGGGGGAGGGGGGCAAACTTTGGCCAGGTATTAAAATCATTCACATCCATTTCGCCTGCTGAATTTGAAGTAGAACTGAGTTTAAAATATCTTTGTTTTTGCCAAGCTTTGCTCATGGACAAAGCTTGGCAGAATTACTAAGTGCTTATATTCTCAATTTTAAGCAAAGCTGATTGTAGTATAGGTTAATCACCCCTTTTAACATTCCCGAGAGCTTATACAGTAAGAAAGTAATTTTGTACAAGAGACAAGGAGAAAAAAGGTGCCTAGTATTTCTGCCCAAGTCTCTTTCCTTTTTTGCATACTTATTTCAGCCTTGATTTTTTAACACTATTAAAAAAAATCAAGTTTTTTTCAACTGAAAGTAAGGAGCAACATTAAAAATTAAAATGAATAGAAATAACTAGGTATTTTAAGAGGGTCGCGCCCGCCCCAACACCTCGCTCTTCGCTCTAAAGTTTTTTAGTATTATTTTTGTTGTAATTTTTGTAAAATTGTGTTTTTCTTTATAAATGTAAGAGAAAGACTTATGGATCTTGTAGACCTTACATAGGCCTAACCAGAAATTGAGCAGATATGAGGCTTAAAGCACTTTACCTTGGCCATGCTTCATTTGAGCAAAAAGTTTTTTAGTACTTTTAAAAAAGCTTCTTGTTGTTCTACTTAAACGACCTTTGTGTTTCAGGAATATTTTTTAAAGAATCGGGATAAATTTCAAACTTTAGCGTAAAGAGTGAGGTGTTGAGGAGCAAGAAACCCCCTTCATATGCGTTGTAATTTTTGTTCGGTTGAAGTTTTAATGTTGCTCCTTAGTTTCAGTTGAGAAAACTTGTTTTTTTTATTTAATTTCTGATCGCTTTTTAAATCATACCAGGACTTAGCTTACTGTAAAGTGTGTTATAAAGACACAATTGGATGTGTGGCAAACGTGAGGCGCCATCTTCGAACAAACTTCCATAAAAGCAGGGTTCAGAACAACCAGACATCAATGCTGCAGTATGAAGACCTTCCCAAAAAATTACATGCTGAGTCTTTAATTCAAGCAAGCTCGAAGCTTACGTCGCGGGTTGTCTTGGAAGACATTTCCGTCAGAAATTTCTGTCATGTGGAAAACCATAAGCTTTTGCAGACTTCAAATACGCGATGCCTCACCCTTGAAGCTTCCGTTGAAGTGGATCCTTGAACAGTGGAACCCGCTCTTTTTATTCTTTACCAACCATGGAGAAGGTGACTCCGCTGGACAATAGAGGAGCCAAAGAAAAGGCCAATAAGATTCTTGCTTTTATGCGTGATTCATCTGTGAAAGTTACTTCGTATTTTCTTTCATTTGTCTTAAAAAAGATTAATGCACTAAACAGAGAGTTTCAAGCTAATGGAACACGGATTCACAAGCTTTTGGAAAGTTTACGACAGACGTATATGTTGCTACTCAAGTGCTTTGTCAAAAAGGAAGAAATAGGGCGTGCATAAGATCAGTTTAAAGTTTGGTTGACCCCATCTCATTTTCTTGCACTTGATTGCATAAAATTGGGACCAAATGTATTTCTCCTCATGAGAACCCAGCAAAACACTGGCCTATTGAGTGCTAAGCAGGTTCACTACATCCAGATGAGCTTTCTGAATGTTGTCTTGGAATTGTGCTCACAAATGAGCAAACGTATTGACTAAATGACCTAACGTTGGAAAATCTAAAATGCTGAAGTCCAAATGTTGCCTTATCTCGAGATGTGAACACTCTTGTGCCTCTTATTCAACAGTTTCAGAATTTGCTGGGTGACACTGAGGCACAACGTGATAAAATGAAAAAAAAGTAATCAACACGCAATTTTGTATGCTATCTTGAAAGATGATAAATCCGTTTCGTTTCTGCTTCTATTATTTTTTGCTGTACTAGGGTACGGTACTTGACTTGAATATAGTAAAGTCAGCTGTAGTTCACGAATAGTTACTTGAAGCTCTTGTATTCCTTTCAAAACGTTTGTATAAACTGGAAACAAAACTTGAAACAAACAATGGATGCAGTCAAATATAGTTCAGTAAAATATCTAAGCACTCAAAATAAATATTTGTAAATTTCAAGCAGAACATTACCTTTTAAGCTAAAAATAAGGATGATAATCCTTATGTAACTTATTAATTAGAGGTTGATTTCCTAACTTCTTATTAAATACATTTAAAAAATTTAAAGATAATATGTTTGCAAATTTTTTGACTTGCACACACTTTTAACAACATGCACTGTCTGTTGGCCTTGATTTGCCCTCTTTTTTGACGTTGGCACTTGGCAACCCTACCGGCTACGCAAAAAAGTTGAAAAATAAAGAACGAGGAATCCATGTTCTTTAAAGAGTGGGGGATATTTAAAGCAATAGGTAGCCTAATGTTATTTATACGACGGGAAAGATCTATACCTATCTAAGTTCTGACAAAAACTTTTTAATATCATTTTGAGGTGCTCATCTGTTTTTTGGCTTTAGACAGAATAATTCCTGCTAGGCCTATTCAAGAAGATCTTCAGCCTAAGCCATTGGCTAGGCTATGAAGTGTTTTTCTTTATAAATGTAAGAGAAAGACTTATGGATCTTTTAGACCTTACATAGGCCTAACCAGAAATTGAGCAGATATGAGGCTTAAAGCACTTTACCTTGGCCATGCTTCATTTGAGCAGAAAGTTAGCCTGTTTTGCAAGGTTTTACTTTTAAAGTGGCATACAATTACTGTTAAAGGTTATCAAAGGCTAGTGTCCTCATGTGAGGGAAAGAGTAGAGGTAGGTGCTTTGAAACATCATCTTTCATCAGCCCCCCCTATATAGGCTATGCCAATTTAGGGTATATATTTCTACATTAGGGGGTGGGGACAAATTTTGTTTCTGATGTAAATGGGAGGTAAGTTTAGACTTTACCCCCCCCCCCCCCCCCTAATGTAGAAATACATACCCTGAATTGGCATATATAGGGGGGCTGAAATTCATTTCCAATAGAAATGATTATTATATTTGTAATCAGCATAAAAAAGGCATTGAGTGGTGTATTCACTTTATGCATAAGTCAATAATATGATTTGGTAGATATTTACCAAATTTTGTTCACTAATTGCTTTTCAAGATGGCAAAAAAACTCTAAACTGTAGTTTTTCTATTCCTCCAATACACCAGTGTAGTCATAGACCTTAATCTGCAGTTAGGCATAGGCTAGTCAAACTAAGGAAACAGTAGCCTATAACATTCTGAAAACATTAAAAAGTCATAAAATAGCCTAGGCTACTCACTTAGGCTATATCATTCTTAAAATCACTTTACTCTACCCCTCCTTTTTAATGCACAAATATATATAAGTTGTATATTTTCTATTCATTTTTCTTTTTCTTGATTACATCACTCTTTTGTTCAAATTGATTTAATGGCTGGAAAGAAGCATCAAGAAAATCAAAAAATATGTAGGAAATAGGGTAAATTTTTACCAAATCATATTATTGAGTTACAAATAAGGTGAATATACCACCCAATGCCTTTTTTTCATGCTCTTTACAAATATAATAATCATTTTTGTCAGAAATGAATTTTACCCCCACCCCTA
The DNA here is from genome assembly GCF_049724085.1 of Artemia sp. Qi Xiang Cuo. Lineage (NCBI taxonomy): Eukaryota > Metazoa > Arthropoda > Branchiopoda > Anostraca > Artemiidae > Artemia > Artemia sp. Qi Xiang Cuo. Next base: position 45,838,204 of record NC_142804.1, on the reverse strand, counting down.
TTTATACAACTCAGGGTATATGTTTACACATTAGGGGGGTTGGGGTAAATTTTACTTCTGATATAAATGAGAGGTAAGTTTAAACTTTCCTCCCACCCCCCTAATGTGCAAATATATACCTTGAATTGGTATATATAGGGGTGGGGGCTAAAATTCATTTCCAACAAAAATGGTTATTATATTTGTAAAGAGCATAAAAAAAGGCATCAAGTGGTACATTCACTTTATTTATAACTCAATAATATGATTTGGTAAAAATTTACTGGAAATATATGGTTTAGGTTATATATGCTCACATTAAGGGGGAGAGGGGATTAAGTTAAAAGACTTATTAAAATTGTTAACATAATTTTAAAATAGACTAATACCTTTTGGGTGGGCGTAACTTTAGACTGATATCCAGTCATACATTATAGCTCCTATATTAAAACAGTCATCTTCTTAGACTTCAATTTACCTCTGTGTGCAATTGAGTGCATAATTTACCAAAATATTCTTTGAAATGGTCATAACAGCAAAAAATAACAGAAGGTAATGTGATAAACCTATTAACTAAACCTCTTTTATGTTGTAAAGTAAAAACCTACATATTATACATACAATATGCATATTAAACATATCTTGTGAGTCATTAAAATTGTCTAATCCCATTTGATCAGCCTATATTCCTCCTCTGAGAAATTGAATCTGAGAGCCTGCAATTATTTTTGGATAAGATGACAATGTTTATTATCCAAAATTAATTTGGTAGCATTGACTTAATAAATTGTCTGGACTCCCCTTGTAGACTATTATTTTTGATAAAGCTGTAAGACAAGGGTTCTTCTAAAGAAACATCTTAACAAAATAAAAGTAGAAGCATTGGATTTCTTATTTTTTATTTCCAAACATCATGAATGCTTTTGTGAAAATACACACCTCCCCCTGATAGTCTAATATAGGGTAAAGGTACCAATGATTTGACAGTTTTTGTAAAAAGAACATTTTTTCTACTCCAGAAGGCTTAATTTAAAGACTTTTGGTTTGAAAAGGGTTTCAGTATGTAGGAAAAATATCTAAAAATATATGGTAACCATTTGATTAGAAGTTGTAAGTTTTATCAGAAAGGGTATAAAAGTCTGATTTTCTTAAATGTGAGCATTTTCAGCTACAAATTTGACAGAACAAAAAGTTACCTGTTTTTTGACATAACTCAGAACCCAATTCAATACATGTCAAAATACTTGGGGAACACTTGTGGGCAGATCCTGGTAGATTCAACATACCTTTTCTTTTTACTTTATTTCTGTGTTTCCCTTCAACTTTTTTAAATGTTTAAAACACTATTGAAATAGCAGAACAAAAAAAATGAAAAAATTGCCTCAGGCATAGGCACAAAATTAGATAATCATATGGAGTGTAATTGTGTGACCTAGGTCTCTATAATATAATGTGTGATATAAGTCTCTCTATAAACACTCTATCTGGAATGGCCCAATTTCTCTCAGCAAAGATTTCTTTGTTGTTCAGAGTGAAAATGTTGTCAACATTTAGCCATTTCAAAGTTAATCTACCAATTTAATCCACTTTAAATTTTTTAGCTTTGACTATCCTTTGTCTGGAGAGTCCAGAATTCTTGAAATATGCTTATCCTACTTAAGATTATTAGAAATTTGTGACACAAAGGAGTTTAACATGTTTCATTAGCATTTTGGTTGGGATAGGGTCTCTGAAAATGCAAGTGGATTTTAGGAGTTTTAAGAAGTTTATTGTCATTATATTTTACTTAGGGGAATCCACTTCCATATGTAAATTCTTAGATTTATTCAAAACATGGGTAGGACTTTGATGGGGTCATTTTTGATAGTTCTATGACATACTTCAAGTATCAGCAGATCATCCACATATTAATACCTTTGAGGGAATCTTACCAAATCAATTTTACATATAACAGTGGTCCTAACAGGGTTCCTTGAGGAATTCCATGCTAATTAGGGAGGGGTTCAGGGAGAATATTTTGTGTTTTACAGCTTGGGATCTATTTGAAAAAAACATATATAAAATTTACCAAGAGAGGGTCTACTTCAAAGTTATTAAGTGATAAATGAATTAGGGTGTTGTGATCAACCAAGTCAAATGCTTAAAAATATGAACATAGCATGAGGCAAAGCAGCAGTTCCTCAGATAATGGAAAAATCTAGCATAAAATCAGTAAAACTATGAATAAAAAAAACACTTTTTTTTAATGTTTTTTTCATGTGAAATATTATTACAAATGATAATCATCAAAATCTCTCATTCAAATGAATCATCAAAGACCTTTGAATTTTAACACCAATTGTTCCTCATCTGTTTCACATGTTCATTAAAGTTTTGACAGAGTCGCCTATATTTCAATAGGGTCCATTGCTGTCTGTCAAAAATTTCAACAAGGTTACTACAAGATATTCTCAAAAAAATGAATCTCAATAAAAGCAAATATCTACATTTGAATTTGGCCAAAGGAATATTTTTAGTTGGTCTGGTATTCCACTACATTGGACAAGCATTTTTGACACTTGGAACGTAGTTTTGTCAATATAATATTAGGTGCCATTTTGACTTCAGTTCATCAATAAAAAGCCAATTTGGCTACATTTAAGAGAAGATCATATGTATCTTGATGCATTGGTGCTGATCCCAACTTTTATTTTGCCAAAAAATAACCAAGTAATGACAGTTTGAACATTACATAGCTAAAAAATTGTTGGGAGCTCATTTTGTGTCAAAAACAGGAAGCTGATTGAATTGAATATTCTTTTCTTATATGGGTTTATTGGATAGGCCTATAGTGACCACATTTTGCTTTGTCAGAATGTGACAAAGGCTTCAAGAAATTGTGTTCCATCATGACTAAGCAGATTTATCCTGTTTTGAAGGAAAATTTTGACAGTGGTTCCGAAATTGCACTGTCAAATCATTGGTGCCTTTACCCTATAGCCCTAGGAATATATAAAAACTAAAAGAAGCACCAAAATAGTGAAATTATAATGGTTCTTTCAGACTAAAACCTAAGAATTATGCTAGTTTATGTTTATGGTTTTATGTAGCTAAGCTTCCAGACTAAATTACTTTCCCACCAGACTAAAGTAACTAAAAACTCCATAACAAACCTTTTCTTATTTTAAATGTCACTACTTTCCTCACTTGGCAGTTAGTTTTAAAATTTTCAACATGACTGATAATAATAATTCTGATGATGATGTTTTAGTTATTGTGTTAGCACTACTTGCTTCTGAGCAAATTGACAATGCCAGTGGCTCTAAGAAACAAAAGAAAAGTTCAAGTTCAAGTTCATTTCATTTTTCTTTAAATCACTACAAGACAAAATAACACTTTCACAATATGAATCAATGGAAAAAAAATATTTACAGAGGGTGGCTACACAGTGAGTTATACTCAAAAACAGGCACCCTAAAAAAATAAATAAAAGAAATAATAATAATAATAACAAATGATGAAAAGAAATGATAATACACTAGACATACTGGGAAGAAAATGAGACACCACACTGAACCCACAGCCCACACATCAAATCAATAAATTACCACATAATTAAATATTTATCAACAATAGCACCGGCCAACATGACTTCAAATAAATAAATAGTTATCTATAATTACCTATTAGATATAGTTTGAATTTAGCTTTAGAAACTGGAATAGAAAAATGTGAATCTATATTACTTTCATAAATATTTAAGAACTTTATTATTGAATTTTTAAGGAGAAAATCTGGATCTTTCAGTTCGGATTCTAGGGCAAGGTAATTTGGCGGAACTTCTTCTTAAACAATAATTATTCTGGACAAAAGAAAATAAAGAGAAGGTGCTAGAATTTAAAGCCAATGGTAATAATTATTTTATTTGTTTTAGTCTCAAAAGTACACAATGTGCAGTAATGACTAAATCAACTGGCAATATACTTAAAAATGTATACAGACTCTTAGTTGGGGATTTATCGGGGAGGAAAGATAGGGAAGGAAGGAGTGCTTTAAACATACGAAGAGCATTATTTTGAAGACGTTGAAGGGGCTTAATAAGAGATTTGAAAGTATTTAAATAAGCAATTGGACAGTAATTAAAATAAGAATGGATTAGAGAATAATAAACTGACTTAAGAGCAGGGAAAGGGAGGTGGAATTTTAGATGCTGCAGTAACCCCACATTCCTTCCTAGCTGCATCCTTAGCCTATCAAGATGAAGTTTCTATAAATTTTCATCAACTGTTAGCCCTAGATACTTACAAGACTCCTTCCTGGCAATGGTAACTAGTTCTCTGTTAAAACGGACAGATATTTGGGAAATTGATGGTATGGCATGTGAAATTCGAGAGAAGATGATAAAATGGGTCTTTGAAGAGTTTAACACCATGAGTTTGTCAGCAAACCACTGCAATAGCTTCTTTAGACCAAAACAGAGGTTTTCTCTGACGGATGATTCATTTGTACCTGTGACAGAATTAGCTATGTCGTCTGCGAATAGTACAGCAAGTCCATCATTGGTGATAGTGTCCAGAAGGTCATTGGCATATATTAAAAATAGTAGTGGTCCAAGAATTGAACCTTGTGGTACTCCTACCTTTTCAGAACATGGCGGTTTTACCAATCTTACTGCACCTCCATCCACAAATTGATTCCAACCACTGAGGTAAGACTGGATGAGTAAGAGAGCATTATCTCTTATTCCGCAGTTGTCAAGCTTATCCAGAAGAATCAGATGACAAATTGTGTCAAACACTTTTTTTACATCCACAAATATTGTAGCTGGTATCACATCATGGTCCATCGCATCATTCAAAAATTGTAGCAAAACCATTATAGAATGTTCAGTTGAGTGCCCAGGCCTAAATCCAAACTGATACTTGTTGAAGAAGTTAGACCTAGTCAGATAATTCATCAGTCTGTTGTAGATGCAACACTCCATAATTTTTGAAAAAGCAGAGAGAATAGAGATAGGGCAGTAGTTTGAAGGCAGCTTGGGGTTGCTACCTTTGTGGAGGGGTATAACCTTCGCCGACTTGAAGGCAGTAGGAAAGATGCCATCTTTAAATGAAGAATTGACGATGTGTGCAATAACGCCAACATAGCGATCGATGGTCTTCTTCATGAGGTAATTTGACAACCCATCTGGACCTTCGGAGTGACCGTTTTTCATGGCTTGAACAATCTTCAGCAGTTCGTCTTCAGTGACTGGTGACAGAAACATAGAGGAGCAAGACAGCAAAGGTAAGTATTTTTTGTAATTATCCGTGACGACAGTTGAAAGGCCATAAGCTTCCTCTACGGTTGCTTCTCCAATGCATGCAAAAAATTCATTTAACGTGTTGGCTACTTCTTGTTGGGATGTTGAAGATGTTCCATCAGGCTTGGTTATTTTCTCAGGAAACGTATTATTTTTTTGTTTATTCAGGCATTCATTTATCAGTGCCCATGTCTTCTTTGGCAATCCTTCTGCTTCTTGAAATTGCTTATGGTAGTAAGCCTGTTTAGCTTTCCTAAGCAGGGTTGTCAGAGTGTTTTTATAATTCTTGAATTGTGTACCAAGAGCATCAGGATTATCAATATATTGCCTGAATAGCATATTTTTGTGTTCAATACTGGTTAGTAAAAAGAAAGCAGTGGGTGCATCCAATGCTAGAAAACAATAAAAGAGAGAAAGTAGTGAAGTTAAACTTGCTTAATGAGCTTCTCCTAACTGAAAATAATGAAAAATTCATGAATTTTTTACACTTTACTTGAAATGAATTTTTTGATTTGATAAGTAAAGTGCAAGCATAAATAACAAAGAAAAATACAAATTTTAGAAAAGTCATATCCCCTGAGACTTGCCTAGCCTTGACTTTGGATTATTTAGCAACAGGAAACAGCATGATTACTTTACACTATGAGTTCAGAGTTGGAATTTCTACTGTATTGAAAACTTTGAAAGAGTGCACAGGCCATTTTTGACATTCATTCTCCTAGTTTTCTTGCTAATCCATCTGATGAAGACCTAAAAGTTACTCCAATACAGATCTTTACCTGATGGAAAATGCCAAATTGCATAGGTCCTATAGATAGTAAGCACATCAGGCTTCAATGCCCTTACAAATCTGGTTCACAATTTTATAACTATGAGAACTATTTTAGAGTTATTTATAGAACTCCTGTTATAGAATTCCTTCAGTTTGCAGATTAATTGAGAACAATTTTGGTATTTTTGTGCAAAGGATCAGACTGTTTAGATCAGAAATAATCATGCGGCCTGAGAAGTTGGTGATTATTGTGGAATGTGCACTTTGCCTTCACAATCACATCATTACTTAATGTGATGCCTCAAATACTACAGCAGAGTCTCCAGCTCCTATTTCAAATGCCTTATTCCAGGATGTAGGTTGCTCATCAAGTAATAATGCTACAAGACATAAATACTTGCCAACTACTTCTTATCTCTTGAAGGGCGTGTTACTTGGCAGAAAGATCACATGCTACAAGATTCCTTCTAAAGCAGCCACCTTTTTATCTTCATCTTTTTTTTTTTACAAAAGTGTCCTTTGTTAGAAAATAATTTAAATAAAATTCTTCTCAGTGTCCATATTTTCTTTAATTTCTTCCTTTTTGTCATTATTTATTCATCTTTCTGAACTCAACAAGCAAAGTCTCACCATAATTAACCTGACTCTCACTTCTTATTTCTCCCCAATCTCAATGATCCATCATTACCCTAAAAATTAATGAGCCCCATTCACTCCTATCTTATTTACTATAAATAAAATAATTTTCAATTTTTCTCACAGCCCCCATTCAATGCTACAAATTTACTCTATAAAAATCATTTTCAATTTTTCTCACGTTTTTTTCATTTATGCATTTCTTTTTAATCCATTTAATCAAATCAGATAAAAATTATTATATAATGAAACCTTAATAATCATAATAAAAATTAAATCTGTGCAAATTATTACATTTACTTATTAATTTACAATTAATATTGATTTATTAATTATGAATTTACAAATGATCAAATTATTATTAAATTTACCCTGAATTACGTTTCTATGTTTCTGTTGACCTAAAGTTGAGCAAATTTCAACTCTATTTCAATTGTAATTTCTTACACTACAAAGAGCATAATTTTCTGAAGTTTGAGAGTAAGCTCTGTAGCAATTTGTAAGATGACCAGTCTGAAGGGAAAATGTAAGCTAATTTTTTGGTCTGAAAGGCTCTAACTTTATGATATGCTCCTTGTTTCTATCAATCCAATTATCATGTTTTCTTTCATTAATATTCACTTTTTAAACTCATTTCAAATAATAGTCTGGTAATTTATGCACTGAAACACAGACAAAATACATTCTAGACTGCAAAATAACCAGTTTAACAAAGAAACTATTACCTATGGTTTCATTGAATTAATAGATAAATACATTATCTGGACTATAATATTAGACCATCAGGGAGAGGGGGTAGAGTACATTTTCAGAATAGTGGCTATCATATTGAAAAGAAGGATAAAATAGGGAATCTAATTTTATTCAGATGTTTCCTTTAGAGTGGCCCTTCTCCAATTGTGATGGCTTATTTTCTTTGTTGGTGCAAATTTATCTTATAACATAACCCAGGTAGCAAAAAAGATATAAAGTAATTGACCTTTCCATGAAAATTGACGAATCCATGAAAATGCTAGCAAAGGGGTAAGCATTCATGTTTTGATTTTTGAAGAGAATAAACTTGTAGGGAATATTTAAAAGTATAGGATGAAAGCAATTGCCCCCTCCCCCTAAGTGTGCACTGCTAGCACTACACTGTCATTGTTCTACATATTTATGTGTCTTTTTTAATCTATTTTTCTAATATATGCAGCTGTTGAGATTTTTAACAGTATTGTTTGTTTCATAATTTATCCTAATAAGCTTGTTTTACAAAATAACAATATTCTAGATGTCATTTAGGATTAATTGAAGCAATGAAATTCTGGCTGACAGTATGTAGCACCAGATTTACACAGCTTGAATTTTTGCAAATGCAGCCTTTTTTATATTTGTCATATTCTGTCTAGATTTGCCATAAGTTCATATGTCATGATGGCCAATAAGTTTTGTTGAAATATTTCAATTATGCTAAGCAATGCAGAATACACTTGATAAAAAAAAATTGGTTATTTGCTCAATTCTATGTTTCTTTTTGCACTGTAAAAGATGGGACAAAACATTTTAGTATGAAAAAAAAATTACGTTTGTAATTGTTTTTTTTAGTATTAATAAATTGATTGATTTATTGAATAGTTTTACCTCTTTATTGCATTTGCTATGTATTACGAGTTATGTATAAACAAGCAGCAGCTATGTATAGGCAAAAATTTCCTTTTTATATGTACTAAATTTTATATTGTAATATAAAGCTATTTTTCTTGTAATGCAAAACTTCCTGTGCAAAGCATATATACCAAAAAAGTTCTTTTTATTCATTAATACACAAACAACAATGCTTGAAATATGGAAATTTGGAGACCATATTTTTTTAGTGGCCTAAATTCCGTTTTCAATGGTGCAGTTGAATTTTTTCAAGGAACCCATTCTATTGTCACAAGTGGATGCTTCATGACTTAATATGCATACAAATACAGTAAATAGCAGACAGCATCTGACAGAAAATACTATAACAGCCATTATCACAGAAAACTGCAGTTGTTAAAACAATAGTTATTTGTGGTTTTGAATTCATTGTCCATTAAATAAGGGATATTTTTTTGCTGATTGTAATTTTATTTAACATGTTCAAAGTATTAAATTTTACTGAATAGAGTGCTTGCCAGGTATAAAAATAGGCTGCATTGGTGATCATTTCTCAAATTTGGCAACATTTTTTGGTCTTTATTATACACAAAGTGACATAGTGTATGATCTCTTTACTTAGCTACTTATGCAAGAGAATGCTCAGAAATTGAAAGCTTTATTTCTTCTCTTTTTTCTTCTCAAAGATGTTCCAAAAAATACAATTCAAATCTTTATGCAGGTACCTAAAAAGTTGCAAATAAGTATTCATAGGATTTGAAAGGTCCTAATTTTACCTTTTTTCTTCAGTGCCCTAGCTTGTAGTAATTTTATCTTTATAAATGGGTTAGCAATCAAGTCTCACCAGTTTTAAAATGACACCAAGTGTAATTTTTGTACTTACCTGTAAAATTGCACCATTGTGAAATCTTGTAAGGTATGCTGCATTTTTTTTGCTTGTTATCAAAATTGTGCATTTTCTTAACCTTTATTAAAGTTTCCTTGGAATATGAAGAATTCTCATTACTTATATAATCCTGTTTCACCAAAACAAAAAATTAGAAGAACAGCACAAATGAGAATTCTATTAAAGTTATAACACTTTGCTGCAATATGCACCATCTTTGTGGAAGATTATTACAAAAAAATTGGCACTGGAATTTTATTAAAAATGGAAGTATTTAAGGTTTTATCACTGTTTGCTTGCAACATTAAAGGTTCTTATTTTTAAAACACAGGTTTGCTAATATCAAAAATTGAGTAAAAGTATTAATTACAGCTTGTATGTGAGTCAGCACTCTATTTGATGACGTCTGCTCCTTATGATGTGAAAATATGCATTCAAGGCGTGAAATTCCTACTGACCATTTGAACTATGGCCTTAGTTTTGGGAATTCTGTTGTCCTGATTAAGCATAACATAGAAAATATTCCTCAATTTATTATGCACATTTTGCCATATCTAGTTAAAGTGGATGGGAGAACATATGATGCATTCCCACTTTGTATTTAATAGACACAATGGAAATTTATTCAATTAATAAAGAGTGTAAGAAACCTGTTTTTCAACATAGCAGAGGAAAACAGGGAGCTCAAGCAACTGATTCACTTGACATCTTGTCAATAAAATTTCAAATGAAAACACTTGTTTCTACAACAAATTTACATAGCTACAAAGAAATTTCTGCTTTTTTTGCAGTAGGCTATTAATCTATGCATTAGGTTTTGAATATTTTGTAAAGACTATTTCCATAAATAAAACAAATGCAGAAATATTTAATTTTGTTGCAGAACACAGTTGGAGAATTATTTCTATATTTTGGCCCAAAATTCAGAATTATTATTAGAAATTATTAATTGATAGTGAACTTTCACATCAGTATGTTGTAGTTTCATGCATATTACAGAGATTTTTCACTATGATTTTGTCAGTTTTTATCTTTTTATTTATTTTTTAGAGTCACTATTTCTTGTACACTTATGAATCTACTTTGGGGAATTAAAAACTGTATTATCGTGACATAAGTAATGTTTGTCAATTCTTAAATTACCTAATGTGTTGAGCTTTGTAATGGTAGATATTTCTTGAATTTTAGTAGACTTTAGCTAATCTTTTTTTATGTGAAATCAAAACATGTTTCAGCTACCTAGTAACTGGCCATTACCTGATTTTATTTATTTCCTTGCTCAATACTCCTCCAAAATAGAAAAAATCACTGCCAATTCAAATTTAAACAAGCCCTCCCCCTTCTAATACCTAGATAGAGCTCTAGGCTATAGGCTACACTCATGTTAGCCAATTTTAAAAGATTTTTTTTCTTCAAATTGGCTTTGTGAACCAACTGTTGATTGCAAATAAATCACAAACATTAACGCAAGCTAGCAAAATCATTAAATGTTTGTATATAGCCCGGGGTCAATCTAAGCATTAAAGTGGGGTTGGGATACAATTACAACATTTGTGATTAATTGTTTAAGAAAGAAAATTGGGCAGAGAATCCAATGGAGTGTTTCTTTGCTATCTGATTCCTCTATTACAAGATAAATTTGCTATTTTTTCCCCCCTACTTCATATTTTTTCCACCACAGTAGAGGGTTTTTAAAAGCTGAGAAGGGGCTCATATGATGGAGGTAGAATTTGAAATGATAAACCTTTTTCAGTCTCTGTAAAAGTAGTTTAAATTTGGTGAATAATTTTTTTTTTAATAATCAAGAACCTAGCTATGACATGGGAGTCGTTTTTAAGCTCCCATATCTGCTCCTTTTGTATTTGTGATAATTGCTGAGTTTAATTTCTGTATATAAAAAAAAATACCTGAAACAGTTGAGATTATGCCTTGTTCTGAACTAAGTGCTGTAGTTGCAAAATTCTTTTTTTTATTACATTATGACAATTTCCATTTATTGGATTCTTTACAGCTCCTTGGCCCTCACTGGTGTCAATTCACAAAAATTCAGGGGGTTACAATGAAATTATCAAAATCTGGGGGAGATGGCAAATTTGTCATCAATAAAGATACAAAAAAGTTATTTTTCAACAGAACCTCCCCCCCCCCCCGAAAAAAATGGTATTGTTCAATATCTAGGGTGCACATGTCATGGTAAAGGTAAAAGGGTAAAGAATATGGCATTGGATATAGGGCCAGCCATCCTCTGCTTCTGCACACCCTTTCTGTTTACCTTCCCCAGATTTCTCAACATTATGCATAGTTAAAAATAATTGATGCATGCTAAATATTTTTTTTATTTTGATTTTTGCGATGGGGTATTGATATTTCATCTGATAAATTAATACATAGCATCACCAGCACTAGTGCTGAAGGCTTCATAATTCTTCACCACTAGAATGCCGGTAAAATGAATATAGTAAACTGCAGCCCCCTTTAAAGATATGAAAGAATTTAGATTTATTGTGCAAAGCCATGCAAATACTGTGACTTTTCTATTCTTTATATTGATGGAACATTTTACAGCATACCCATATGTTCTTATATTTTTACAAGCCACTCAGTGCCACATAATTTTACAACATACCTTCTTGCTTCATTTAAAAAAAATGTAATACCACAATCACAAGTCCCAAACAAAGGCTCCATGGCCTGTAAAAGAGGGGGATCATGAAACAAGACTTTCAAATATCAAATTGTCCATCATTTAAGCACATGAAAGCAAAAGTATCTGCTCACAAAAATAGGGAGCAGAAAAAAAGAGAAGAAGCAACAGAAGGAAAGGGAGTTCATTCAAATATGACAGTGAATTGGCCGTGCAATGCAGGGCTCTTTAAACGATTTTTTTTATGACCAACTAGAAACAAATAATCAATAAATCGCTTATAAAAAAGACACCTAATGAATAAAAACACCATCCAAGACTTAGAAATGAAAAAATAACGTGATAAATAAATAAAACTGTATCTCTCACCATTTTTAACTTAAAACAGGACTTAACCATTGTTATGTCCATCTCTAATGGCATATTTAATGTTATATGTGTTTTTTCTTATGCTCTGTCATTGATTTTGCTTGTTTTAGTTATCTTTATCCTCAGATAAAGTGTTTGATTGGTTCAATGTATGAAGATCAGATCTATGGTATATTAATTGGCATAGCTTCACTCATTTTGGTCTTACTCTTGGTGCTCATAGGTAATTATGTAACCTTTTATAGCTCATTATAAGGGCAAATGTCTTTTTTATCCAAATGTCTTTCATCATTCTGATCTGATCAGCTGTCTGAGAACAATGATAAAGTATATCATCAAAGTTCTCTCTTCATTGTTCTATATTGCAGAAAGATGGCGTCTTTCATGCTTTTTGCTAACATCAGTGAGCTGTAAGATCTTAGAACAAAGATGAGTTGAAAAAACGATAATCTTTGCAGAAAGATGAAAGATCTTAGATGTAAGATCTTAATGCTAAAAAACGGCCCTTTAGTATTTTTCTACAAACCATCCCCTGAAAACATTAAAGCCGTTTTTTCACTCATCAATGTGCTAAGATCTTACATCTTTTGTCAGAAAACGCTTAAAAGTGAAATATTTGAACTAAGATCTTACATCTTTTGTCGTTTTTCTGCAAATGCCTTTCATCAATCTGCTCTGATCAGCGGTCTGAGAACAATGACGAATATATCATCAAAGTTCTCTCATCATTTTTCTATATGACAGAAAGATGGCGTCTTTCACGTTTTTTGCTAACATTAGTGGGATTTAAGATCTTATAAAAAATAAGTTTTTAAAAAAAAACTATAATCTTGGCAGAAATAATAAATATCTTTTTTTTAAAATATTATTGCAAAGAAACGGCCCTATAGTATTTTTCCACAAACCAGCCCCTGAAAAACATTAAAGCCGTTTTTTAACTCATCAGTGTGCTAAGATCTTACATCTTTTGTCAGAAAACGCTTAAAAGTTAAATCTTTGAACTAAGATCTTACATCTTTTGTCGTTTTTCTGCAAACGTCTTTCATCATTCTGCTCTGATCAGCGGTCTGAGAACAATGATGAGTATATCATCAAAGTTCTCTCATCATTTTTCTATATGACAGAAAGATGGCGTCTTTCACGTTTTTTGCTTACGTCATTGAGCTGTAAGATCTTAGAACAAAGAAGAGTTGAAAAAAGGAGAATCATTGCAGAAAGATGAAAGATCTTAGTGCTAAAAATGGACCTATTGTCAACCACCATGGTTTTCATAGTCTATGTCTGTACATTCTAATAACTTACTTGTCCCATTATTCCCTGAAACTGTTTATTTCTAAATTTCACTTATTGAGTGAAAAAGTATCAGTACAGTCTTTATAGCATATGGATCTTTTTCGAGGTTGCTTGACACTTTTTTCCTCAGGATTTAAAAATTTAAGGTCTAAAAAAAGGAATTTCGATAGCAATTAATGTTTCAAAAGAAATGACTTATTATGTGTATTCCAAGTTGATAACATTATTTCAGTTAAATGCTACTCATCAAAAACTATGAGCCCGTGAAAATTTCCCTGATTTTTGAACAAGGGGGGAAATATATGTAAAAATTCAAGTGATCTTAATGATCACTCTTTGGTGATCAAGCTTTCTATCTTTAAAAATGCGGAATTTTGATTCTTTTTTTTTGTCAGAAAAACATCATGAGATCATGCGTGTTTACTATTTTCCTCTTTGTTCTTCCCAGGTGTGATCGTACCGAACCACTGGTCCGTAAATATTGGGAGAGGGGTCATTTGAATGGAAACGAAACGTTCATGTGGCTTTTTCAGTGACCCAAAAAATTGTAGGGCCCCTAGCCCCCCTCATTCGCCCCCCCCCCTCAAAGTCGTCAGATCAAATTTTTGAGATAACCATTTTGTGACCCCCTCCCCACAGCTTCTGGAGGAAGGCTGAAAGTTATAAAATTTGCCCATTGTTTCCATATAGTATATGTTGTTGGGAAGTATATAGACATTTTTCTGGGGATAGATTTTATAGGGGAAAAATTTCCCATTGGAATGTAAATTTCCAGGAGAAATTTTGCACGGTGGGAATTTACCAGAATTCAGATACGAACTTCGTATTTTTTTTCTATTACTTTCTTGTTGGCGGCTCCTTTTTACATGTGGAGATGCTCTGGGAGAAATTTTAAGCGGAATCGAAATTCTCTGGGGTATTTTTTACCCGGGGGAATTTTCTGTGCGAAAAATCTTCATGGGGGAATTACCGCCAGGAGAAATTCTCCATGGGGAAATTTTGTGCAAGAAAAAAATTCCTTTCGTTTGGGAGGGGAGGGGGGATCAGGGGAAATTGTCCACACAGGGGAGATTCTGTCATGACCTGAAAAACGATCAGGAATTAAATAAAAAACAAGTCTTTTTTTTATATGAACGTATGCTAAGGAGTATTTTTGAGGCGGTATCGTCTACAAGAAATTTTCTAAAGAAGATTTGTAGGGAGGATGGAATTGTCCGGAGATAATTTTTCGGGGGAAGGAGTATGTGTGGGAGGAACTTTTCATCGAGGAGTATTTTGTGGAGGCGAATCTTCCATAAAAGGGGAAGTGGATTTCCCAGGATTATTTGAAAAACAATTAGAAATCAAATAAAAAGGAACATGTTTTTTCTACTGAAAGCGAAGAACAGCATTAAAACTTAAAACTAACAGAAATTATTCTATATATGAGGGGGCCCGTCCCTCCTCAATACCCCGCTCTTAATGCTAAATTTTGACATTTTGTCCGAATTCTTTAAGAACAATTCCTGAAACACAAGGGCCGTTTAATTAGAACCAGAAACTTTTTTAAAAATATTAAAAAACTTTAGTGTGAAGAGAGGGGTATTAAGGAAGGGGCAGTCCCCTCATATACAGAATAATATGTTCGTTTTGAGTTTTAATGTTGCTCGATACTTTAAGAAAAAAATAACTTTTTTTCATTTAATCTGAAGGAAGGTCATGGATGCGTGTTTATTTGTTTGTTTTTTGTTGTTGTTTTCCCGCAGGGTTGTTCGTATTAAACCGATGGTCCTAGAATATCGAGTGAAGGCTCATCCGAACGTGAATTAGGACTTCCCTTTGCCCTTTTTAAGTGACCAAATATATTTGATAAAAACAATCCCCCTCCCGCGTCCCTTTCCTCCCAAAGACATCCGATGAAAATTCTAAAATAAATATATTGTTCAGTTTAGTTGAAAAGTCCAATAACTATATGCCTCTGGTGATGACAAGACCCTCCCCCCCCTCCAGCCGCTAAGAAAAAAGTTGTAAGATATTCAATTTAGGGAATTTTCTGCAGGGGCATTTCCGCGGGAAATTTTTCTTGGAGAGTGGAAGGGGATTTCCTGGCAAGGAAACACTACTAGTAATTAAATAGAAAAAAAAATCAACTGAGAGTAAGACATTAACGCTTAAAATAAACAAAATCTTAAATGAGAGGTGCCCTCCTCAATCCCTTATTCCTTACACTGAAGTTTAACTTTTTGTCCCATTTCTTTAATAAAGAAATTTCTAGGCTTTAGTGTAAAGAAGGAGGGATCGAGGTGGGGTTAGCCTATATTCATGATCTTCAATAATTTATATCTAACTTCACAACCACTTTATTAAAAAAAAAATAAAAAAATACGTCAGCACCTGCGGTAGTTCATGGTAACGACCTGTAAGTAAGGAGCGACGCTGCTCAAAATTAACCAAAACTCTAAAAAACACAATTTTTTTTACTGATTATATTGATTCCAAATATGTAAATTCTTTAAGTTTAATGTTACGTTTTAAAAGTTACGAGCCTAAGAAAATTTGTCCAATTTTCGAAACAGGGGAAACACCCCTGAAAAGTCTCGCCGTCTTAATGAAAATCACACCGTCAACATAAGATCAGAAAACCTCACTGTAGAGCTTTCAAGCTCCTGTATACCAATTGTAGAATTTTGCATGATTAACCTATCAAACCAGCGACTTGAAGATCGGGAGAGACCTCATTCGATTGGAAGTCGAAAGCTCTAGTGCTTTTTTTAAGTGACCAAAAAGATTGGAGGTCCAACTAGCCAGTTTCCCACGCTTCTTTTTTCCCTAAAGTCGTTCGATCAAAATTTTAAGTAAGCCATTCTGTTCAGTATAGCTGAAAGGTTCTATCACTATACCTTTGGGGATAACGTGGCCCCCCATTTCTCCTGGGGATAGGGCTGTAAGCTACGCAATCTTCCCATTATTATGTGTATCATTCGTTTATGGATAGTATTCAGACATTTTTTTAGGGGGGGGGGTGGTGGTGGTAATTTTCTGCTTTAGAGGATTTTTCACAGTGAGCATTGTCCGCGGGGAGGGAAGTTTCTGAGGGAAAATTTTACACTTGGGAAATTTGCCAGAATTGCTATGCAAAATTCTTTTTATTTGTCTTACTCCGTTTTGCCGATTCAATTTTACATGTAGAGATGTTCTGAAGAAATTTTCAGTGGGGTTGGTTTTGTTGAAGGATTTTTCCATGGGGGAATTTTCTACGAGAGAAATTCTCCATTGGTTGATTTTCCGCAGGAGCAACTTACCACTGATGGTAGAGGAATTTCCGGAAAATATTCCCACAGAGGAAGAGATTTCTGCCTTGATTTGAAAAATGATCAGAAATTAAAAGTCTGCTTCAAATGAAAGCATGCTAAGGAGAATTTTTCAGACAGAATTGTCCGTAAGAAATTTTCTGGGGAAATTTTCAGCTTAGATCTAATTGTCTGGGGATGGGGGAGGTATAATGCGTGGAAGAAACTTTAGTTTTAGGAATTTTCCGTGGAGGGACATAATTTCCCATGGAGTGGAGCTGGATTCCCAGGCATCATTTGAAGACAACCAGAAATTAAGTAAATAAAAGTAAGTTGTTTCAACGTAAAGTAAGGAACAACATTAAGACTTAAAACGAGCAGAAATTATTTTCTATATGAAGAGGGTTGCCTCCTCAATACCTCGCTCTTTACGCTAAACTTTGATTTTTCATCCCAATTCTTTAAGAACGACTTCTGAAGCACAAGAACCGTTTAATTATAGGCAGCGCAATAGCACTGCCTAAGTAATGAGCGATATGGGCACAATGTTTTATTTATTTATTTTATTTTCTTTTTAGAAGAAGTTTTTTTTAAAGTTTTTAGAAACTTTAGTCTAAAGAGCTAGGTATTGAGGAGGGGGCAACACCCCTCATATGCTTAATAATTTCTGTTCCTTTTAAGTTTTAATATTGCCCCTTACTTTCAGTTGAAAAAAAACTTGTTTTTTTTATTTAATCTTTAAATGGCATAAATCCATACTGACTGTTCCCTTTCAGTTTTTTATCAGACCAATATAATATTTTGCTACTATGGCGTCAGGCTGAATCTTCTAGATCTTGTGCTATTTTATCCATGGCCTCCACTTCACAGCTCCTTAATTCATATTCTAATGTATTTGCTGCTTTCCTTACATTATTTTTAGTGTCGTATGATTTATCACTCAAATACTGCTTGCACAAACCGCCTCTTCTTCTCTAGTAAGCTTAAAGCATTTTCACTAATGTGTCTGGTTTCGTTTACTAGCCAGTGAACGCCTTTTCCTCCTTAAGATATCATATGTAACTTCAAAAATTATTTTCCTAAAGTCATTTCATCCATCTTCTACACTGTAAAATTTTAGATTCTCGAATTTAATATTCAGCTCTTCCTGGAAAATCTTGCTCAACCCTGGAGTCTAACAGCGTCATAATGATGGTCCAAACGACTATCTTGTTTTTAATTTATCTTGTTTTTGTTGTTCAGTAACGTTTAGGTCTTCTTGGCTGGTAGTATAACTTCTAAAAGTTCTTGGCTGGTAGTATAACCCCTGACTTCTTAAACCTGCTAAACGTGCGTGTTCAATATTCATCAAGGTCACACTTCTGGGAGTATTTTTCCTCCATCCTTTTCTCTAAAATCGTACAATAAAAAAAAAAAAAACTATTGATAGGTAACCTGAAACTTAATGTATTTCACATGGTGTAATAAGCAGAAAAGTAGATTTTTTTATGCAGATATTGTTTTAAAACTAGAATTTCTTATACTCTCTGTTACAAATATTAAAGCGGGGCTCCCACGGCGTCAATAAAGTTAATAAAGTATTCCGCAAAGTTAATAAACCGTTTTCCTCTTATAACTTTATTGACTTTATGGTTGTCGGAAAGAAGTTAAACTTTATTTAACTTTTTCCATAAGGTCCGGAAAGTTTAGCCAATAGGAGAAAACTTGTGGAAAATTTCAATTCAGCTAAAAGAAACTAGCCTAATTAGATAGCCAGTCTTGAACTTTTTTCTCTAATCTGTGGAACATTGAAGCAGAAGACTTGCTTATTTCACTAGTGAGAAATAAACCTTTAATATACAGTTCCTCACAAGGAGAACATAGGGACAGAATTTGTGTTGAAAATGCATTCAAGGAAATAAGTGAAGTAATGTGTCAAGAATTGGGTCCTCATTTTTATCTGTGAGCCTTCTTTTGTAAATTTTAAAGTAAAAACAACATCTAACTTAAGACGAACTTATTAAATTGAAAAAAGTTATCAAAAACTAATGTCAGATATATTCAAGAATGAACGTGTCAAAAATTCAAATTAATTGCTTCAAATAATTTCCATAAAGTCAGGAAGGTAGAATTCATGTGTGAGCGCGACGAACTTTACTGTATGTAACTTAGCGAAATACTTTATTAACTTTATTGACGCCGTGGGAGCCCCGCTTAAGGGTCACTCCTTATCCACTGCTTACGTCTTTGAATTAAATAATTGATTTGATTAATTTTAAACCACGTTGATATTGTCAAATTTTTAGATGATTTTCGAAAAAATTATGTTAAAGCAAATGCTTTCTAAGTAAATTCATTTGATGTGTAATGATAGGATATTTTTCATTATTTTTATTTTTGAAGTCTATGAAAGGTCTCTTGCGATCTATTTTGAATTGAGTTTTGGGCCCTGAAATTCTAGCCGCTTGGGGCCTTCGCTTAAATTATGCCGCCACTGACTGCGCCTTCTTACTTTTCCCAGAATTTCCTGATTTTACCTAAATTCATCCCAAAGCCGACTATGTAGCCAAATCATATTCTTATATATTCTGGCTATTTGTATCTTGTGGAAATATCCAAGCCTCTATGTAAAACTCCGCTTTACGAATCATCGTACTTCTGTTAGAAAAAGAAAACATCGATTGTATTTGTATTGGAATAAGTAACTTCGTTTCTTTCTTTTAGGCTGGTGGATTGTCTGGAGGTGCTTTTTGTCAAAATTCAAGTTTGTTAGTGAGTTGTTAGGTACTGGTGAAGTGTCCCCTACAACAAAGGAAATTCAAGAGGCAAGATCGAAAGCTAGAAACCCACGGAAAAGACGAGAATGACCCTCTCAAGTGCAGACTTTTTAGCTGAAAATAATATTTGCGGACAAGCCCTGCTTTCTATTGTATCCCAGGGAAATGCAATCCATGCTGAGCTAGGGCAATTGAAAGACTTTGTCCCGTTAGTTTTTAAAAAAGGAACAAGTGAGCATGTAAAATTTGGGGGAGTACTAATGGACTTCGAATACTTTCAATCACCAGACTCATTTGAAGCTACTCTTGAAAAAAATGCGGTAAACATATTTGAGCTTTATTCCCTTCTTTTTTCTCTCTTTATAAGTTTCTATTATATAGGATGCATTTTAGCTTCTGACATATTCTGGACGAATAGATCAAATACTTTTTTATAACCTTGGGTAGTGCCTTAAAAACAACGAATTTGATTAATTCCATAAAGATGACAACGAAGAACGGTAAAGAAGAAAATATGTAGCGGGTTTTATTTAAAAAAATATACCACCTACGATGTGGAAAACATCCAAGATTTGTTAGTTTCTGCTTGTGTGTTGAAGTATGGAAACTCTGGTTAAGTTAATTTCAATAGACTAACTGGCTTCTGAAGATTATTTTGCATGGGTAGCACTGATGTGTCTTTTTTTATTATTCTCCCCAGCTAGCTTGGCTCTGGAACATCATAGAGAGTGGCCAAATCGCCATGCTGCTATTTTAACTTTTAGCCCTTTAACTTTTTAGTTGTAAAATGAGAAACAAGCATTCTATTTTAATGCCTTCCCAACCTAAGAAAGAATTAGCAGCTTCCTTATTTATTATCTCGAAAAGCGCTTTAAATTTTTGATACTATGTTTTATATTAATATTTTATAAATAATGATTAAGAAGAACCTGTAACTTATATTGCACAGAAGAAACAGCTTACGGCTTTCTCTTAGCAGGAATTGTAAAGAACACTATGTTGTTTGCACTACCCAGATTACCCAGTAAGTATTCTACTATAACGTCATTTATGGTTGTAACTTATGATTATGACATCAATCTTCATCTTGTATACAAAGTTGCAGTTTTTTGTCCCAGAATTTTATTTATTTTAAATATTGTGTTTAAATATTGTGTTAAAAACATTTTATTTTAAATATTGTGTTTGTCAATTTCACAAGGCACTAGATGTACCACTTTCCTTTAACAAGAGCCCTTAAACAGCTCTATGATGTTCCAGCGATCTGTTCGAAGCGGAAAAAAAATGAAAAAAAGAGGCCACATAAGTGCTTCTCATGCAAAAGAAAGTTATTTTCTTGTTGTTCAAGCCAAGGGACTGTAAGTTTTCTGTATAGGGTTTTTGGCCAAGGCAGCTCCAATGGTGTGCTTTTTTTCGATCCGATGCCATTTTGAGGGGGTTTCAGGCTATATTTTTCGGTTAAAATGGGCTGTTGTTCGTCCACGATCTGCTGTCTACAGTATTCTAACGTTTCGAAATGATTTTTCCGATAAATACAAAGGTACGAGTCTATGAAGTCCGTTTATGCCGATCTCAGCTGTTTTCAAAGGTGCCCAAAGCTTACAGTAACTGAAAAAAGCGTGTTTTAAATTAAATTTTCAAGTGTAAAAGGATCGCAATTTAACAGTCATTCAGAAATGGCAACTACTAGCCTCGCAAAATTTATGAGTAAAAACATATAATTAAGAAAATTTATTGGAATTCCAAAGAAGAAAAACCCTGGAAAATGGTGGCAGAAAATCACATTTTAGTCTGTGTACCGCTGATTTTCACTGATGCGTCTTTTTTCTCTGTTTTTTTTTTTCCCCGATGCTAACATGCTTCTGTAAAATCCTCTTGATACCACTAAAGTAAAATGCATTCAGAGAAACCTCATTTTGGTATCATTTTCGTATTCCATCTATGATCTTATGGTATATGACTTCATGGAGAGTAAGTTTCAGTAGGTATTGTTAGTAAATAGCGATAGCTTTAAAAAGGTATTCTGTTCTCTACTAGGTTCCAGCTAAGAAAAAGCCTTATGCTTTTTCCCGTGTTTACTTTAATTAATAATTTAGCAAGAATAACCAAAAAGGTCAAGCCTTTGGCCTCTTGCAGATGTAACTCTATGTTATGACGTCATGTGTTTACTTGCAGACGAACTTTTTTAAATTATAGTATATTGTATTCAATACATTTCTTTCATGGCTATTTCATTTACTTGTTCACTTGTCTCTATATTTTGCTACCTTCTTATTTATTTTACGTAATTTTTTGTCAATCATTTATAAGCCAACAGATTTCGACAAGTTTTCAAAGCCCACTAGCACGATTCGATGCTTCAAAAGCTGAAAATGAAGAGTCCCCTGGGGATATGCTTTTGTAAGCCGATAAAGGCAAGGGCATGCAAATTTGGAACGATTACCATCTGATAATACGGATCTGATGTGTTCTTTGAAAACATCGTTTTTTACTTAACAAAAACCTATTCTAATGAGCCAAGTCTTCAGGGGTCATTTTCTCCGCAGTGTTAGATCTTTCATTCTGTTGCGTGGTCAGGTTTGAAGACAATTCCTCTTTTTTATTGAAAGCGAAAATTTTCCGCGTCTCAATTAGGCACAGGAAAACTTTAATTGATAAATGATGGCAATTAGCATGCAATTAAATTATTGCAGAACATACTTCAAGAAGGTACCCATTCATTAGATTATTTGATACTGGTGTATTATGCGGGCACCGCGAAGAATTCAAGTATGGTTAATGCTAATGAAATAAAATAAAATAGGATGAATATATAATAGTTTAGGAACAAATTTGGGCTATATATTTGCACATTAGGGGGGGGGGATAAAGTATAACATATATTAAATAGGTAACTTAACCTAGGTACCTTTTTCCCCCCTGAACCCCAAAAAACAATCGTTTTAATATTGTAACTCATTGCGAAACCACGGTTTTGCAACGGTCTATAGTGGTCTCTTGCAAATAGCCTGTTTGACGGGTTTCTTGACTAGTTTCCTTGATACAGTCTATAGCGGTGGGCCCGCATAATGCACCAGTACCGATTATTTTCCATCTGATATGTTACGTACAGATATGCCACAGTGCATAATACATTCAATACTACCCCAAAAAGAGACACAATTATAAAAAATATGATATTTGAAAAGCTCTTAAAATAGGTCCACTTGTTCAGTTTTAGCTGACACAAATCATAGTTTCTATGTCCTGATTTTTGTAGCCACTCTGTCAAACAACTTTTGCTAATAAGTCCTATGCTTCCTTTGCAGTTGCAAAGACTTACCAAATTTTCTGAAACTCCTGAATCGAAACAATTTCGAAATTGGGGGGAGGGGGCTTAGCATGAGCATCTACATTGACCTCAGGCGCAAATATACTAGGTATGTGAATACAATATTTATTTTGTAACTTAATGATAACTATGTATTAGTTATATAGACATTAACGTCCAAAAGTAGTTTTGATGTAACACTATAGTGAGAAACAGTTGTTCTAACGCTAAGCTGTTACAAAATTATGCATAGAAGCATGGTAGTAGATTCTTTCTCTTGTTAGATTCTTAAATGCTGCAAAGTGTTTGTACCTTGTAACAATTAAAAACGCTCGTAAACTCTCAGGATACTTTCTAATACGTTCTAAGACCTCCCAGAAATCGTTCCAGATTTTTCAGTCCGAAGTGTATAGAACTCAAGAACGTATCCGGTTTTTTTCGGGGGGGGGGGGGGATTACAAAATACCTTAAAACATGCATAAAAAAATTGGTTATATTCATTTTTGTTGCGTTTTTACGAGTTGAACACACATTTAGGGGGGAACCCCCTAATCCACTCCCCACTGGATACGGCCTCGATAGAACTATACCAAGTGCTACTATGTTTGGTGTATGAACACGTTCTAGGACTGCACTAGATGTACGTCTTATTTGACAAAAAAAGGAAAAAAAAATATGACTAAAATAACTCCGACAACGAGAACAGAACTTACTGCTTTGGAACTCTCAAGGATTTTTTTCTAAGATTTCGTCAGAATTTCCACATTACAGTTTTACTGGAAATTCCATTTTACGCCACCTTTACCATTTTATTGGATATTCTCTGTAGCGACCATATTTCCAAAAATTCTTAAATACTGCTATTTCCTGATAACAGATATCTTTTACCATAGCTTGAATTTAATACAGTGAGTGTAAATGGAAAAGTGTAAAGTTAAGAGTGAAAGGAGTAAAAATATAATGTTCCCAGAGCTAATTGTGCCAGTACTCAGAGATAATTGTCTATAATTTCTCTTGGTCCCTCATCTTGTCCCTCTTTTAGTTACTTTGGTAACTAACGATTTTTGTAGCCAAACTGTCAAACAGCTTTTGTTAATATGTCCTATGTTTCCTCTGCAGTTGCAAAGACTTACCAGGTTTCCTGAAACTCCTGAATTGAAACAAATTTGACAAACATGATCTATACAGACTAAATTTATACAGAATATTATAACGTCAAATCATAAATGTAGTCACACTCAAACTTAAAATAATATATATTTTTTTAAACATAACCATTCTTGATAAAGAGGGAATAATAGTTTTAGAACGGACTTTCAACTACTTGTTTTAGGATGGAAGTCTAGAACAGTAATCTTTTCTGTATAAATATTTCTTTTTTTAGAAATTTGTATCAACTAGTTCTTCTTTGATCTCGAGTTGCCTCTCAGGAGTCATTTAGTCTGTTTTGGCTTGGTATTTTCTTTTTTGAGTATGCTACATTGTTGTTTTTATAATCAAAAGATTTGAATAAGCTGAGATAATCAAGAAATTTAAATTGACTGAAAGAATTGCTGTTAAAGACGAATTCTTCATGATTCGATTATATTATCACACTTTATGCTCATATGTGTTCCCTCTCTAACAAATGATTTTGTGACAAGTCTACAGCTGTAAATCATACCCAAAAGGGCAGGGTCATTGGATCCAATACTCTCTGATGTATTCATTCATCGAACCAGATTTATGGAAGAATCTGAACTTGCTTGAAAAAAATAGAAAAGTAAAATAGGATGTTCAACGATTTTCAAATTATTTTCAATCTAAGGCACCATGTGCACCACATTTAAAAAATATAACCTGTCAGATGGATAGACCTGAGTCTCAGGTATTGAATGGTATCAAAATGCCTTCTTTAGTTGACATCTTGAAACTTAAGGAGAGCAGAAAATAACCTACTTACTATAGCATAGTGATTGTGTGTCTTTCAAACGTGTACGTAATGTACAAGGTATTGAGAATGGAGGAGTTGTATCCAAAGCTGGCTGTCCCAACTAATGACAATTTAAGTGTAGTGTTGACGTGAAAAAATTTAAAAAGAATTACTAAACTCTGATTTATAACAATTCAGTGAAGCTTCCGTATTTTTAGCAGTATTTTTAGTATCTTAATTTCTTTTTACGTACATAAATAAATCAGTACTTACAATTTTGTTGTGAAAATCAAAGGAATAGAATTGCCCGGTTTTGAACATGTCCATGTCTACTAATTCCCCGGGTCCATGATTTTAATTTGATTTTTGTTCTAATTTTGAAGTGTTATCTATCTTGCAGTCATTGAGAATCTTAGATGACCAGTTAAAACTAACTTCGGGAGCATAATCAGTCGCTTTTATCTGTTTTTGGAAGCTATTCATAGATGCGTCGTAAATCTTCGTACTTTCTTAGAAGATTTGGAATCCGGAGCTTTTGTGCAACAAACAATGGAAATGCTTATGGATCACTATGAAGCCAGGCAGCTAATGGTAAGCTTTTACATTAACTATGAAAGCCAAAATTCTTGCTTGACACTTTCTTAAGTGGAGGATATTCACAGCTCTTGTTTATGCCCTACCCATTCCAGGAGGGGGGAGGGCATCTATTACTCGGTTCTCTGTGCGCCGCTTTGGGCAGGGAAGTAATGTAACTTGATTCTAGGACAGACTAAGTACAAAATTTTCAGGTTATTTAGGCACTGTGAATTTACTGCTGTCAAGGTCAAGAGTTGCGTAGTCATAGACGAAGCAATATCTTTGACGTAGTAAAGAGCGACATGTCTCTAAGGGCTGCCTGACGCACCTCATGTGTCCCCGGGTGCCTCCGTAGCTCCATTGGCATCAGACTAAAATTGTAGAAGTCTTATTTTTCTTAAAAAGGTTAAAAAATATGTATCCAGGGGGACGTAATCCATACAGCCCCAGGGGCAAGGGTAACAAATTCAGAATATAGCCCATTTAAAACGGACTTCATTGGTATATTAGGTTAAAAGTGAACATGCGTTGTTGCGTTTGAATTCATACACGTATTTGCGTTGTTGCGTTTGAATTCATACAAGTATTTTCAGTTTGTGTGATTAGAGGGCCCAACTAGAGGCTCCCGGGCCAGTGCCCGTTCTTATGAGCCCCATTCCAACCTTATACATATATATAGGCATATTGATCCTCTTTCAACCCATAATCCTTCTGGAATTACTTATAGACTGGTCCCTAATAGTTGAATGCTAGTCGTTAAAAACCATGAGGATTGCTGTACAAATGTCCAAAGGTCATATTAATTTATTTATTTGAGTTCAGGTGGAGTTCAGTTTCTGGTTATTTGGTGCTTTATAATCAAGGGCTTCTCAGCTTATTGGTTAGAAATCTGATGCTAGTGATGTAATTTAGATGTTAAAACCAAAGCATATTAGGCTCACGCTTAAAAAGCTGGCGCATGGTTTTTAAGGACTTTGTAGCTTTATCATCGCAAATCCGAGGTTAACAGTTTATTTAGATTCTGGAATCAACAAATGATTGCTAATTTGCGCAAAATGGACGTACATATGTTTTTGAGCTTGTTGGTAGCGATCTAATCTTGTACTATTGAAGTGCTAAATCAATAAACATTACGCACATGTTTCTGTGTGACAAAAAAATTGAATGGTTGATCAAACTTTTATTTGAGAATTTATTTTGTGTCATGTTTTTTTTAAATCTAGTGTGCTTCCAGGTATTGAAGTAGTGCTATCTAGATTTTGTTAGGTTGCAATATATGATGAAGGGAAAATACGAAAACTCACAATTAACTAGAGAATCGTAAATGGGGCTAAGATAAGTTTCTTCAGCATCTCTTTTAAGGGTAACTCTTTGGAGGATACATTCCTCGGTTTCAACCGTCCCTCTGAAAACTTGCATGAAACCTTTAATTGGAGCAATGATGTAGTTGCTATGAAAGAAAAAGAAATGGTCTGGGCTATCATGAATATGGCGAGCCATAAATTGTCGATTGCATAGCTAATGTTGCAATATTGCAATGCAAAATCAAAACCCAGTAAACCCATATACTTCACAAAAGATGTTTGTTTTCCTCCAAAGTTTGCATTTAAAGATTTCTGAACCTTTTTAAACATATACCAATTATTCCCTAATATTGCAATATTGAGGGTCAATATCGAAAGTACGGTAAGTACGTACTTCCACAAGTTTTGTTTAATTTTCACCAAAGTTAAATTTACCATTACTGTTCTTACCACAACTACCATCAATGCTCTTACCATGAAAGCTTCCATCATCGCTAGTACCAACCAACCCTTCCAAATACGACTGCTTCTACTACAGCTCGTTCAACTAGGAGTATTGCCACCACGGCAGCTCCTACTGCAATTGATACTACCAAGTTTCTACCATTTATTACCATTAAATTCTATTATTATTAACCCCTTAAGACCCAAGACAAAATGTCAAGAGGGTCTATTTGTCATTTTCACCAGTTTCTTTTTATTGCATAACTAAGCCAAAAATGCATTTACAGATTTTTCCTGTTTCCTGTTTCCGAGATGCATGCTGCCCTATTTATAGGACATTGGGTTCTTGTGGTATCAAAATATACACGATTACATCAAATATGGTTTTACTGACAAAAATTCGATTAAATGCAATACAAACCGACTGCAAATCAAGACTTAGTGTAGAAAGACACAAAACAGCCAATGCACAGGGTGGCGTCACATTTCTTAGAGTAGCTCAGTGGTCTTTTATTGCAGTTTTCTTCTTGGCATCGTCACTGCTTTTCGCGCTTCACTAGGAAATTTCCTATTCTATCATATCGTGTGCTAACAGGTGGTGCAGAACCTTGGTTTTCCTTCTACCACTGAAGGCCTTGGTTTCCGTCTTCCGTAATTGGTTTTCAGAAGGGATCATGTGACCTCCCGTTTTTAAATCTATAAGTCATTTCCTTTTCTTTCTAAACCACCATATTGAATAGTATGCAAGCATTGACGACAGCCATCTCTAACAGGCGCACGAACAGAGCCCAATGCCATTTATACGTTATTTCTCTAACAGACACAGCATACTTGCTGATTAGCCAGTCATGTAAATCAAACTCAACCCATGTAGATGTTGCTGCTGTACTGCCGTCTTTTACATCTGTCCCTTAAGTCTCCGTTAATCCGGTATTAGTGGATCTAGGCTGAGATGATTAGATGCAACAGAGACTATGTTGTTATCCTGCCATTTTACGACCAATATATTGCTTGCTGCATCAAACCGATAATCATACGCTCCTGGTTTCCCCTTCATTAAATTATTGTTGGAAGGGAAAGGGCGTCTTGCTAATTGGTTTTCTCTAACTGTCCCAGTCGCTTGAAATCCAGTTCCTTTCAGATCACACAAAAACTTATGACTATGGAAATTGTCAAAATATAGTTCATGGCTGTTACCATCTTCAACAATCTCTAGAAGTCATTTCACGATTCGAGACCCTAAGCCTTCTTTAGCAGCATGAGATGGAGCACTAGGCTCCTTCTCCGAGTAAAGATGAAACCGAAGGCAATAGCCGTCCGAAGTTCATAGAGCCCATGGTTTAAATCCATGTCAAATGACTTTCCTCGGATAAACTGTTTCAGATAATGTTTCCCGTAATATTTCACAATCATTTTGTCGATTGACATATGCTGAAAGGAAATTCCTAACTGCTTAAAGTTTGTGTTGACTGTTTAAAAGAGGGGTTTCACCTTGAAATCTCGCTGATCTCTGAAGTTTTGAACTGATTCTTTGTCTACGAAGTGGATGTTCTCTTTTATCCTCATAAATCAACTTCTGGGCATTGCTCGTTTGACAACGTCAAGTCCAAGATCTTCCATGACTAACTAATAAGCTCTTTGGGAATACTGTCTGTTACAGTCCGACAAAATCAGTATTCCTACGAACACACAAATTTCATCAGCTAGTAAAGTCGAAGTCTCCCCTAGAAGTTACATATCTAACCGTTTCACGAGAAATGAGGTCAAAGAATTTATTGTCTAGAAACAAATCCAAAAATTCTACTTGTGTTTATCCTTCTATTGCTTCTCGGGCTTTCTCAAGCGCCCGAGCCATTACTTTGCCCAAGTTTAAAGACATTTTTTTTTCATGGTGACTGATTGGCTGAAGCTGAAGGATGATAAAGAATTCACCTTATTATTCTTATTTTACTTATACCCGATTGAAAAAGAAAAAAAGGATTAATAATAAGAAAAAGCAAGCAATTCACAATAACTAATAGAAACTATCACATGGATATCACAAGTAAACTAAACGCATAAGTGAACACCCGGAAGAAAATTTCAGAGAGAATTATCATCGAAACCAGAAAAAGCGTAGATAAAACTTTCCACAAGTTGTCCCAACAAAATATCAGCTAAGGAAATTCATTAAAAAAAAAGTGAAAAAATCTCAAGGAAAATTGAAACCAACACAAAAAGGCATAAAACTTTGAAGTCGCTTGTCAGGTCTGTTGTTATCCAGGAATACGGTTAAAATAAAGTTATCTAACTGTTGTCAAAGTCAATTCTGGCTGGGGAGCGTTAACTATTTTCTACAGAGTTTTTAAAACTACTGTTGTGCAATTATGCTAGTTATGACCTTAATGACATCACTGATCTGATAATGAATGATCAATTGACCTGGAAAAATTAACATAGGTAGCTTGGTTATCAGTAAAGGCGTTACCACTCAAAGGAGATTATTCTCATTGTAAATTTGTCCATAAAAAATAAGCCAGCTGTCCTATAAATAGGACAGTGGCACGTAACGGATTTAAACTTAGCACTAGGGAACGAGAGCAGTTTGATTTGCAAGGCAATTTCCAAATATTTCTTCAATTCAATGACCTTCGGACATTATATCCTTAAGTAATTCGATTTTGCTGAAGTCGTTTTTGGGAGATATCCATTTTGGGAGACCTGGAAAAATTAACATAGGTAGCTTGGTTACCAGTAAAGGCGTTACCACTCAAAGTAGATTATTCTCATTGTAGATTTGTCCATAAAAAATAAAGCCAGCTGTCCTCTAAATAGGACAGTGGCACGTAACGGATTTAAACTTAGCACTAGGGAACGAGAGCAGTTTGATTTGCAAGGCAATTTCCAAATATTTCTTCAATTCAATAACCTTCGGAAATTATATCCTTAAGTAATTCGATTTTGCTGAAGTCGTTTTTGGGAGATATCCATTTTGGGAGACCTGGAAAAATTAAAATAGGTAGCTTGGTTACCAGTAAAGGCGTTACCACTCAAAGTAGATT
This sequence comes from Artemia sp. Qi Xiang Cuo, assembly GCF_049724085.1. Lineage (NCBI taxonomy): Eukaryota > Metazoa > Arthropoda > Branchiopoda > Anostraca > Artemiidae > Artemia > Artemia sp. Qi Xiang Cuo. The sequence goes on along the minus strand of NC_142804.1, from coordinate 45,808,109 downwards.
ATTCTCATTGTAGATTTGTCAATAAAAAATAAAGCCAGCTGTCCTCTAAATAAGACAGTGGCCCGTAACGGATTTAAACTTAGCACTAGGGAACGAGAGCAGTTTGATTTGCAAGGCAATTTCCAAATATTTCTTCAATTCAATGACCTTCGGAAATTATATCCTTAAGTAATTCGATTTTGCTGAATTCATTTTTGGGAGATATCCATTTTGGGAGACCTGGAAAAATTAACATAGGTATCTTGGTTATCAGTAAAGGCGTTACCACTCAAAGGAGATTATTCTCATTGTAAATTTGTCCATAAAAAATAAAGCCAGCTGTCCTCTAAATAGGACAGTGGCACGTAACGGATTTAAACTTAGCACTAGGGAACGAGAGCAGTTTGATTTGCAAGGCAATTTCCAAATATTTCTTCAATTCAATGACCTTCGGAAATTATATCCTTAAGTAATTCGATTTTGCTGAAGTCATTTTTGGGAGATATCCATTTTGGGAGACCTGGAAAAATTAACATAGGTAGCTTGGTTACCAGTAAAGGCGTTACCACTCAAAGTAGATTATTCTCATTGTAGATTTGTCATAAAAAAAAATAAAGCCAGCTGTCCTCTAAATAGGACCTTCGGAAATTATATCCTTAAGTAATTCGATTTTGCTGAAGTCATTTTTGGGAGATATCCATTTCCCAGATCCAGGATATTCTTTGTGAATGGATTGACGTATTTTTTTTTAGAATAATTTTTGAAAAACCTTCAGAGATGACCTCTTTTGATCGACAAATCGAGTGTTTCACTACGATTACTACTTACCGTAGTTGAACTGGAAAGCACTGACGGAAATCACCTGCAGCAAATAAATTTATTTCATCGAATAACAAGTTTGGATTTGCAGTAGATCGCAACAATTGATCCATATTCTGTAAACTTTTGGTAACATCAGTGTCTCATACATAAGGGAAACGCCAAGTTATTCTAGTTATCTAGTTTTTACTGCACCATTTCTAATGCTTTAAATTGAGTCTGAAAGCGTAACTTTCAGGCCAAATGTCTTGTTTGTTGTTTGTTCAAAAGGCAATAGAGTTGATCATCAGAATATTGAACGTCCATGTTTCAGTTATCGTGGAAATTGTAAATGTTGTCCGTACCATATCCTCCCACCCAGAAAGAAAAAATTTACTTGCGATAAACGATAATAAATTAGCTAAACAAACTTGTCTAAGAAGTTGGCTAAATTGTGTTAAAATCTAACGAAAGAAAACTTTTTTTTTGTAAATAGCTTATGCATACATTAGCTCAAACTCATTAGAAGTTACTACAAAACAACCTGAAAAGATTTAAAATTATAGAATAAAATACATATAAATTCAAGGATGTCCCATTTAAAATAATTAGTGGTTTTATTAAACTATATTTATATACTATCTAGTAAATTGCAAATGACGTTCTAGCCCTTGTGATGGGTAGGCGGACACACCTACGCTTATTCGTGGTAATCCCATCTCTCTACATGTTTTGCATCATTGTATATATATATATATATATATATATATATATATATATATATATATATATATATATATATATATATATATATATATATATATATATATATATATATATATATTCCCTAAAATTTTTGGGTATATAATCTGGATAATAGTGAGGCACTGTATATTTTCTGAGTATCACCTCATCCATGCATTAGGGGACAAATACAGAACATCTTTTCACAGAAGGGAGAATTAGCAGTTGTGATCTTTTTGTTTTTTAGATCACATCATGGAATTTCATAATGATGTTACAACAGTTTTACCTACTTTTTTTCTCAAGGTCATAACAATGGGTCATGTGAACTGAAGGAAACTAGCGAGATAAGATTTATTCATTATGAAACGTATATGCAATATTACACTATACTATTCCCCCAAAGGCTCTTTGACCTTTAAAGAAGGGGAAAGACATATAAGTCACTGACTCAGAGAAAAAAAGTACTTACAAAGAAAAAACAAATAGAAAATAAATAAATAAAATAAAAATCATACAACACAAAAATTAAATAAAATAAATAGATTAAATAAATTAAGTAGATTAAACAAACAGACTCGAATGAATCCGGCAAAAAAACTTGTAAGAAACCGATTTTTTTTTTAAACTGACCGTTGTCATCGTTTAATTTTGGCAATTTATTGATTGTATTGTGTTGTTTTTTAGTGCGAAGCTTTATGGTTATTTGGGACGATGCTTTTGGTGGTTGACATATTTATTGATGGTGAAGTAAGGGAGCAGTTGCTTGTAACCTACTACCGCCATTCGGCAGATTCAAGTAATTGCTCTTCGGTGGATGATGTGTGCAAACTATTTAGGTCAACTGGGTTCTCATATAGTAAACGAAGACCAAACAAATACCCTGAAGAATATTTTATGAGGGAAGCCTTGCCGCATTATTATATAGGTGAATTATGTATATTTTTGCGTATACATTTTCTTACTCTTTCTTTCGTTTTTCTGTAGTGCTTTTTATTGTTGTTTTGACAACAATAAATTTTTATTGTTAAGTTTTGTTTATTTTGGAACATGTGTAAAAATTATGAAATTTGTTTTTCTTGGTTATAAATTGAGAGTGCATATTACGGCATATCTTACATTTGCTTAGAAATGCTTCTACATATAACCTTTTATTATATGGATGTTTCTCATTAATAGTTTAGCTTAAACTCTAATCTTTGCTATGGCTCCAGAGGTTGATAGTGTTCTTCAATCGTGGCCTCCAGACGTCGGAACGATGAACTATTGCTGGGTGTCCAACCAGTCTGGAATTATAGATTTGTGAGAAGCACGCCTTTCCCTATTTAGTGTCGATTCCTGTTGGTTACTCGCTTGTCCTTGTTGGATTGCCTCTTCTAGTTATCACTGGAAAAGCATGCTTGGCACTGATGGCTGGCGTGAAAATGATATGTTCTAGGCATTGCCGCCTTTGCTGTCTGTTTACATTTTGATAAGTCTGGGGGACTTGTGTATTGGCAGATTTTTGCTCAGCATTGCAGATTTTACGGCTGATCACGGATTATTGGCAGGTTTTATAGCGGCATTGCAGGCAGACACAAAGGTTTTTTACGGTTTGTTCTATGATTTTGTATAATTTATGCTATCTATCCTTTTATTACTTTTTTGGGTAAATGTACTAAACACATATTCTTCTTCGTTTTTCATTATTTGGTTGTACATATTTGCCTTGTTTCACAATATATTAGTACCTATCTTCTTTCTGATTACAACTTGGTATCTTCAAGTTCCACGGCATGTGTTAGTCTAGGAACATTTTGTACTCGATTCAATACTGTATAATCGAACTAACATCTACGAAGGAGAGTTAATTTTTTTTTATTCTGCACCAAGCAGAAAGGCTCATTGAGTTTTAGATAATGTAGTAAGGATAAGAATCTAGAACACCTTTAGTTGCACATACATACAGTTTATCCGCAGCATGCAGTCTTTAGTGCAATGGTTTTAAGGTCGCCTTGTGTAATTTGAAATCATTTCTTGAGTTTACTAATTTCATGATAAACGTAAGATGGGACATACAAGTTTTCCCCCTTAAGTCACAGTCATATGGGTTGTGCTGTAACTGTAACCCATAGATTATATGTGTTCCAAGACTTAATAAAACCTTGACATTGAAGGCCTATTTTTATAATATTGGTTGAAGGATGTCGCTTAATTATTTGTTGGGCCAAATAAGGCTAAAAAATCAAACCGATACTACAGCCAGTGCTAAACTGAATAGCCAAAACTTAAAAGAATTAAATATCCTTTGAAAAAGCTAAACTTGTATAGTTTAACATATATCATCTAAACGATATTCTGTTCTTTGAATGTTGTAATAAGAGTTTCATTAACTCTCCTTGGCGGTTGCAAGTAGACTGACTCTTTTTATCATGCCATATTTTATCATGGGAGTGGCAATGTATAATGACGACAAGGCGTATCTTCATCCATGTTGGTGATAACTTTGGGACCCCAGCTTGATTATGACCTTCGCTAGCTGGGTTTTGCGTTGGCCACCAGTTTAACGTTGTGTAGGGCCAGTTGGTCACAAGAGCCTACCTCAAACATTAAAATTTGTTTGCTGGTTGTAACCATTATAACTATACACAATATTGGTTTCAAAAGAAATGTTATTTCGTTACTTATTGCAAGTAGTATTCAGGTTAAACATGCCTATTTTAACGCCAAGTACTCCAACAATTCAATACAGACAATCCGTATTTTGGTTTTTCGCTTCATAAAATTTTCTTACAGATTTTCATCGGAAATTGCCAACGACGAAAAAAAAAAAAAATCAGATTTCGTATCAAAAATATGCAGGAATTCAGCTATCTAATATCAAAGCTCTTACCTAGCAATGAAACACTTTTTGTTTTTTCGGCCTAAATTGGACTTTATTTTTACTATTTGGTAATAAATTATGATATGAGGTACTATTGCCAAAAGCTAAATTTTACAGAAAAAAGAGAAAACATTTCCTATCTTAAAAAGCTTTAATTAATGCTACTGATTTTCTACCCTTTCTTGATCCATCCATCCCAGACCTGTTACTGATTTTGTTTATTTTTATTTTTTTACTTCAAGATCACGTCATTGGAAAGCTTTGTTCATCCGATATTTACAATCAGACTAGCGCGTTTCCTCATCCTGAACACCACACCGCTGCACTCTCTACTCAAGCAGGCATACTAGCAATCTGTTTTTTTTTTGCGCCAGAATGTCTTTATCTTCAGTCGGCAAGAATGAGAGAAATTGTTGACAGATTTTTGCCTGATAGTTGGGTTGTACCAATTCACATGGGATGGTGCATGAACTTGGTGGACTGGTGGCAACCTTATACCGCTGCTCATACTGCTTTAACTAATACAATAGAAGCAAGTAATGTGAGAATTTACTCAAAGAAACAGGCTGATTGTTTGCAAGTAAGATTTCTAAGCTTACTGTCTTCTTCATAGGAAAGAAAGTGGGATTTTGTGATGAATTGTTGAAAAGGATCTAACACATCCCGAAAGTGCTTTTCTGCGTTCGTATCTTTGACATTTCTCTGAATAATCTGTGAAGCTTTTAGCAAAAATTTAGACTTCATTTTTATTAAGCGTCTGTTGATATTCTGACCTGAAAAAAAGTAAGGATTTCTTCAAATTTTCTTAAAATTATACCATTTTTTTTGCCATTATTGAAAATTATCAATATTGTTGTAACTAATGGAAGTGGGGGGTGAGTGTGAAAGTCCATTTCGGTTAAAGAAATCAGCTAGAAGTGTTAAATATATCATTTGTAATGCGGCTTTTCCTTTGTTCAGAAAAATGAAAGATCCATTCAAAAAGTCTTTCAAACTGGAAAGCCAATTCTGCATTGATTTCTGCTTAGATCAGCTTATCTCGGTGGAATATTGTTGTATTTGTAAAATCCTGTTTTTTAAGGGAAATGCAAGGTTTTGTGTTGCCTACATTCCCGGTGGAATATTGTTGTATTTGTAAAATCCCGTTTTTTAAGGGAAATGCAAGGTTTTGTGTTGCCTACATTCTTATTTTTAAGATGTCAAATACAATTTTAAGATGGCAAATACAATTTTAAGATTGGTAAGTCACTACCCTGAAAAACAAGTTTTATGCCCAGTCAACACCATCGTTAAGCCTGTCGATAAAAGCAAGGTTTATGTATGGTGTATTTTTATTTTCTTTGTTTTAACATCACACTTGTACTACAGAAGCGGAAAATGAAAATGGCAAGATATTGGTTTGAAAAGTTTGCATTAATACTCATTTGTTCCCAACAATGGTTACTCTTACTTTTTGCTTACTTACTTACTCTTACTCGATCTTTGTATCTTTTGTTAGGACAATCTTAAACACAGGGAGGCTGTTGTCCCAAGATTCCATCTTTTCCAATTCCCCGAAAAGCATGCCTAACTATTAAATTTTATTGGTAACTCATGAGAAAGCTGTTGTTCCAAGTTTCCGTCTTTTATAATTCCCAAAAAAGTTTGCCTTTGGTCTTTACTCTGGTTGATAAGTCATATATTTTGCATTTGGAAGGTAAACATTATCTAACTCAACAAATTACAGAATTAAGAAATATTGCTTGAAAATATTTAGTCTATAGAGGTAAATAAATATTGGCAAAATGCCGGAAAAGCTTTGCCACATCCTACGAATTAAAGATCTAACAGGCTTTTCCCGTTTTGAAAAAAAAACAAAACAACAATATGAACAGGGTAACCTTAGTGTAAAATCAGCCGAACCATTATAAAAGTAAATTATATACTTTATTTTCGTCTAAAGTATATGTCTTTTGTTTGTTTTTGTACTGAAAAGAAATTATAATAAAGGAAGAGAAACAATCTCTGAAAGAATAATAAATTATCTATGCATTAAATTTTAGTGCTACTCACTTTATAAATGTATTTTGGAAGCTCGAAGGTCCCAAATAGAGCAAGCATACTACTTAGGAGTTTACCTCAAACTCAACCAAATCGAATTAACGCAGTTGGCCAAAAATGTGCTTGTAGAATAAATTAGATATCTGTCTACCCAAAAACAGTCAGGTACAATATCCTTGATTTCTTACTTATCCTACCCGAATCGGCGAAAGCTCAGAGAATGCCTACAATTTTGAAATAACATCTTTTAAAGTCTTTAAAAAAAGGAGAATAATAATAAAGAAGAAAAATGACGAAAGAGAACGAATGATTTAAAGCAAAAACCGCGGTCAAAAAGAGTTTAAGGTTAGAGAAGCTGTAATGAAAGACAATAAGAGAAACCACTCAGTAATGAAAAATAATGAAGAAATGTGGGGGTGGAACTGATTAATGAGAAATAGTTAGTTCTAAGCCTATTAATTAGTTACGAGTATATTGGAAGTGGGGAGGGGTGGAGGGGTATACTTTGGTCTGCCTCCACCAAAGTCAAAGGTTTCTAGGATTGTTCTTTCAACTATATTTTCTTTTATTCACCTATTTATGTTTGTTTCCTATTCCTTTGAAACCAATTTCAGAGTAAAAGGCTTTAAGGATAAAATTCTATGAGACACTAATTCTATAAAAAGACTCAAGTCGTGTATCTATATTTAGCTTTGATCTTAGTGCTATTTTCTTGGCAAATAGTGTCTAATTAACGTAGTAACGTAGTGAATTAACGTAGTCTAATTAACGTAGTGATGATTAACGTAGTCCAGATTCTAGATAAAATTTAGAATCTGGAGTGTCTTCAGTTCATTATTTCGAATCTTGAATACATGTATATGTAAAATAATTTTTTTGAATTGATTTAACTCTTTCTTCGAAAATTTTGCTACATATTTTTTTTTATACATATTTTTTAGAAATTGATTTTGCAAACGCGAGTGGCCTTAAACGAAAGAATGTACTCAACCGAAAACTTGCTGGAAAAGTCAAACAGGCTATTGCGCCTACTCCAAGATAGTAATGTAACACTTCCCGGGTTTTTTTAAATGTTCTTTCTGAAGGAAAAATAGGAGAAAGTTCCAAAAATGTCCAAAAATTAAGAGACCTTATTGTAGCCAACCAAATCACCAGTGAAAATATATTAGAACTAATTCTAAACACGGCAGAATTAGAGCTTCAAATTAAAGAGACTTTGGGACAGTTACTTGAAAATAAAACGGTGGAGCTGGAAAGATTACAAAAAGAATGTATATCTTCCTTAGAAGAGCTGTCTGAGGTATATTCAGGGAAGAAGCCTTTTACGAAGCTGGAGAAGAATGAAAATCTGGCAGCATGGTTTATTAAAGTTTCAAAATATCTGAAAGAAATTAGTTTTGAAAATGTCTCTGGAACAAGCCGAAAGTTGACCCAAGTTATTAGAGCCTTTGAAGAAGTACAAGGTAAACCTATTACTGTTGAACGGATCATATGTGTAATCGTCAGTGTAATAGTTATTTTCTGCTGTAGAGCTGGGTAGACAGGGCGTTTTCTTCCAGTGTTTTCTAAAGCTAACGTCTGTGAATGGCAAGCCTGTTTTTTTTTTTTTTCTCATAATGCATGGACGTTCAGCAAAAAAATTCGTTTGGCCAAACCATAAATCAGTATATTAAGGGAGATTGCGTGAACTTGAATCTCATTCAAGTAAGTAAGTGAACCGAAAAACCCTAAAAATGTTTGAATCCATTGTGATACAAAATTAATAATAGAAATAACAAAGGCTTTATTTAAAATAAACAAACAAATACATCAACTGCCACAGTTCAAGTTTTTGAAGGTTACACACCCGTAAAAAAATTCCTGATATTTATACCCCATAACAACTAAATAAATAAAACAAAAGAATTCAAAGAAAATAATGATAGAAATATTAAATGAAGAGAATGAAAATAAAATCAAGTATAAGGTCCCAGGGACTTCTTGCTGTCCGGTTCTAAGCCGGCTTAAGGGCTTCGGTGTATACTTGAGAAAATGTGTTGGTCCCCGTCCCGCAATGGTATCCGTGACTCTTGCTTTTCCCGAGGCCAAAATAATTTCAATGATTTAAAGAATATAAAACTTGGAATGCTACGACGCTAAAAAATAAATATCGTATTGACATTTTGACTGACGATTTCAGATGATTTGAACTGCACTTATTCGGAATCAGATATCAGAAATTCATATCCCAGGGAAGTAGGAAGCATTAAATTCAATAATATAGAATTTATTCACTCAGGCAGGAAGGATGGGATGCCTAGACAGGGAGTAGGGCTCATAATGAATAAGGAAGCTGCTAAGTCTTGTATAGGCTGGGAAGGTATTAATAATAGAACACTTATCGCTCATTTTATTACTAAAAAGTTCAGGGTATCAGTTACAGTAGTATATGTCCCCGTGGAACTGAGTGACTGAAATACTTGTGACTCAGAGGATGTTTACTTACGGTTACGGGAGCAAATAGACTGGGTGCCAGGTAGAAATATGGTGTTTTTATTAGGAGATTGTAACGCCCAGATCGGTAGTAATTAGGATAGATAGTATCCTAGCCTAGGTAAATTTTTTATCAGAAAAGAAAACAGTAATGGCTACAGACTGCTGAAATTGTATAGGTATAACAATCTAGTTATAACCAATACAGTGTTTGGTCATAAAATGGCCCATAAGTTAACGTAGTATTCTTGTGATGGTAAGAAAGCAAACCTTATTGATTATGTTATTGTAAACTGAAGACTGGCAGGATCAAGCTCCTGGATGAGAATTTGATATAAATTTTCCAGGAACAGTTGAATGCTAAACTGGAGAGTTTAAAATTTCACAAAGTAGAAGATGGATGGAATGATTTTTGGAAACAATTTGTGAAGTTGCAACGCAGCTAAGAATATTAGTGAACAATTTTTATATTTAATAGAGAGGAGAAGGAGCTTGTACAAGAATTATCCGAGTAATAGATCATATGAACACAAGGGGAATGTAAAGAAAGTGGAAAAAGCATTAGAATATGAACTAAGGAGGTGTGAAGTGGAGGCCATGGATAAAATTGCCGAGGATCCGTAAGATGCAGCTAGGCGGCTAAATAGTAAAATATTGTACTGGCAAACTGAGAGGGAGTAGTCAATTCGGACTTGACTCAGTTAAAGATAGGAACGGGGCCCCAATTAGTGGTAAAGAAGGAGTTAAAGAGAGATAGGAAGAACATTTCAAGAATGTGCTAAACCAAGATAGAGTCGCACAACAAGACATAGAGGAAAATGAAAAAGTTGTGATACTTTGGATATGAAGGAAGATTTGTTTTGTGAGGAAGACTTAGCGACAGCACTAAAAGGATTACAAAATAATATGGCCCCATGTGCTGATTGTGTGGTAAATGAGTTTCTTAAATACGGTGGCTCTGAGGTTAGAAATAGCTTACTGAATATTATGAATATGATTTTTGAAAAAGGGGAAAGTACCTAGTGATTTTAGGAAAACCCTAATTAAACCACTGTATAAGAAAGGTGGTATGTAAAGAAAAGTGAAAGGTGATATGATATGTAAAAGGTGGCTCTTAAGAATGAGTGTGGTAATTATCGAGGCATTAGCCTGGTCTCTGAAGGTAGCAAATTACTGAGTAATATGATACTTTTTTGACAGAGAGATGCTGTAGACAAAGTTATAAGAGAAGAACATTGCTATTTTAGAAAGGGTAGAGAGTGTTTTGACTGAATTTTCGCTCTTAAGTTAATAATTAAGAACTGCCTGAGTTATCAAACACCTTTGGTCCTCAGTTTTATAGATTACGAGCAATCTTTCGATTCTGTTGATAGAAGAGCTTCAGTAAAGGTTTTATCCTTATATGGTTTACCAGACAAATACATTAAAGTGATTAGTGCTATATTCGAGAATAACACTGCTGCGGTTAAGGTAGGAAATGATATTAGCAGCTAGTTTTGTATTAAATCAGGGATTAAGCAGGGTTGTGTTCTATCCCCCTTTATATGGATTATTTTGATAGACTTTGTCTTAAGGAGCACAGGAAAAGCAATGGGAGAACACGAATCAAATGGGGAGAAAAAACTTTCCTGGACTTAGATTATGCAAATGACTTAAGCATCCTAGATGAAAGTGTGAGCAAAATCAATGAACTTTTGGAGGTTTTGCGAGTTCTGGGTGCTAGAATAGATTTGAAAATTAATGTTCAGAAGACTAAGTCACTAAGGCTAGGAATAAATGAAGATGAAAAGGTGACTGTGGGTGACGAAAAGATTGATCAGGTGGACAGCTTCGCTTACGTTGGTAGTATTATTAATAAAGTCGGTGGGATTAGTGAAGATGTTAAAAGTAAAATAGCCAATGCTCAATGTGGTTTTTCACAGTTAAAACAAATTTGGAAGAATAGGGATTTAAGTCTACAAACCAAGATTAGAAAATTGGAAGCTACAGCAATGACAGTGGTCAACTAAGTTCCTGAAGCATGGGTGCTCCGAAATGCGGATGAAGATTTGCTAGGTGTTTTCCAGAGAAATTGCCTAAGGATTGTTCTGGGTACCCGGCTGACTGACTGTATTTTAAACAGTAGGCTCTACGAAAAGTGTAGCTCAATCCTGCTTTCTAGGGCTATAATGACAGAAAGGTTGATATGGCTAGAACACATTCTACGGATAACAGATTGCCGAAGATTTTCCTTTTCGGCCAACCGTCTAAGGATAAATAGGAAACAGGTTGTCCACGGTTGGGGTGAGAGGAAGTCATAAAAAAGATTTAAGGGAAACGGAAACTTCCTGGGAGGGTGTAAAGAGGGAGGTTTGGAATAGATTGGGATAGAAGAGGGCGTACGCAGCTGTATTGGCCTCGGGTGGCTTGGTACTGCGGTGAGTTATTTGGAGGATCAGTTGTAGTAGCTACTACTACTACTAGCAGCTCACTGCAACACTAAGCCATGGAGGACAACACAGCTACAACACACTCCTCCATCCTAGTCTGTACGCAGCTTCCCTCTTTACATCCTCCCAAATAGTTCCCATTTCCCTTAAGTCTGTCTTTACGACATCTTTCCATCATATTCGGGGACGAATCGCTTTTCATTTGGCCCTAGACAGTTTGCCGACAAGGACAATCTTTGGCAATCCTTCATCCGCAGAACGTGTCTTAGCCTTCTCATCCTTTCTCTCATTACAGTCTTAGAAAGCGGGATTGAGCCACATTTTTCGTAAAGCTACTGCTTTAAATACGGTCAGTCAGCCGGGTACCCATACAATCTTTCGGCATTTTCTCTTAAAAACATCTAGCAAATCTTCGTTCGCTTTTTGAAGCGCCCATTCTACAGAACCTTATTTGACATCTGTCATCAGTTTTTCTCTGGAAAACATCCAGCATTCTTTCTTCCGGTTTTTAAAGTGCCCACGCTTCAGAACCATGAGAGAGAGATAGAGAAAGAGAGAGAGAGAGAGAGAGGAAAGAGATAGAGAGAGAGGGAGAGAGAGAGAGAGAGAGAGAGAGAGAGAGTCCGAGTGTTTAAATCGAGATCCATAAATCTGCTTTTGGCTCAATATGTATATAGTGTCTCTATGTCTTGTCTGATGTTATCAGTTTAAATTAGACCTACTGAAGGAGCTAAAGAATCTCTACTGAATTTAGATTTCTTTTCTTTTTTAGAGTTAAATCAAGTTGAATCCCATCCGCATATCCGTCAGTACATGATAGACATAGGGACAACTGTCAAACAAATGATCCGAATTATCAACATCAGTGATAATCAAGTTGTTACTCTTCAGCTAATATCAGATTTCTCATATGCTTGGGGAGACCATATCAACCATTTTGTACCAAAAATGCAGACTTTGGCCAAGAAAGACCCGAATACTGTATCTCGATTGAGGGCTACGTTTCTTAAGCTCTCCAGTGCAATGGAACAGCCATTGCTTAGGTAAGAACACAACTGTACTCTGTTTTTGGGGACGGAGCAGTTATTCGAATAAATTGAAATTGAATGTTCTTCATATGGTTTCATAGGGTTTTGTCTAGCAAAGTAATGAGTTATCATAAGAAACAAATCAGCTAGTTAAGGCTACCGTTCTGTCATTGTGACCCTCTAATTTGTATTTTGTAATGCGACTGTTATTTTGTTATTCAAGACTGCAAAAAAAGACAAGAGGAAATTGGACACTGTCCACTTTTTTTTATTACATCCAAGTAAAGAAAGAAAGAAAACGAGTCATATTTAGTAAAGTATATATATACATACATATATAATAATTTACACTTTACTGCAAATGAAACTAACACACTGATATATGTGGGCGATTTATTTCGCGGCAGGCTTGTATTATACTGACTCTCATTATCGCTTTTCTTCTAACAGCAGCCTCTTCTTGATGCTATGGCGTCACCAGAGGTTCAATATAACCACCCTGGAAAAATTAAAAAACCTTAAAGTTGTAACCTATTTCTATTGTTTCTGACCAAAAATTTCAGTATGCCAGTTTTAAGAAAAAAAAATACTATGTAGCCAATTTTGAGACCGGGCCCGACACGGCTACGCGGCAGGCTTGTAAATATTGATTCTTATTGTAGCTTGTCTTCTAACCGCAGACAATTTGAGCCTCTTCGTGGTGTCACGGGCTGGACCCCAGGACGGCTACCCGGCCGGCTTGTGCATGTTGTTTATCATTGTTGCTTGTCTTTCAGCCGCGGACAATGTGAACTTCTTTTTGATGTCATGACATCGCCATAGGTTCGATACAACCACCCTGGGATGCGGATTCTCCCTTAAAATTGCGACCTATTTAGACCATTTTTAAGGTCAGAAATGTTAATAAATAATTTCTGAGACCACACTGGCTAATCATGACAAGACAAAAGAATTGTAAAGAAGATAGAAACGAGGATAATAACAGCAAGTACAAAAACGAAGAGGGGTATACAAACATTTCGGTCAAGTTTCCGCTTGACCATCTTCGATGCAAATAATAGAAAATACAAATAAAAAAATCCAGAAGATAGAATAAAAACAAAACCTGGAAACAAAGACAAAAAATAAAATAGGAAAGACCCTTCCAAAGCAACGGGACAGGGTAACTCAATAAAAATACAATTCAGAATGGCATTTCAAAATCTCATTTTATGTAAAGTATTCTTAAAGGGCAATCGCTCACCTGGTATGGTGTTATCAGAGATTCTTTCAGGTTGCAAAATATGATTTTGTCGATGGATTTGCACAGCTACGCGGCATGCTTGTATATACTATTTCTCTTTGTCGCTTTCCTTCTAACCGCAGACAATGTGAACTTCTTCTTGACATCATGGCATCAGCATAGGTTCTATGCAGCCAAGGCCGTATCCAGGGGGGGGGGTAGGGGGTTTGAACCTCCCGCCCCTTAATGATTGGCGGGCTGGTGAAAGGGTAACAGAAATTGATATAAAAAAATTTTGTATTTTTTTTTTTTGGTCATTTTTGTGTAACCCCCCCCCCCCCCTCCGAAAAAAATGCGTTGGTCCGGCCTTGGATGCAGCCACCCGGGGAAAAATACGAATTCTCCCTTGAAATTGTCACCTACTCAGACCGTTCTTGTTGCCAGACATGTCAATTTATGTTAAGAAAAAAAAAACTCTGTAACCGATTTCGAGGAATAATCTATAATCACATTTACTGTATTTATTGTCAATGATTGTGAAGTTATAAATCATAGCTTTTATAAAATTTTTGTTCTTGTAGGCGATTGACAATTTTCGTGTTTATTTTACTTACTTCTTTGCTGCGCAAAGACAAAATAACGCGTTCCTTCATTAAATCATAATTTTGATTTGCCAGACATTCTTCAAGTACTTTCTCAATTAAATTAGCACTTTTAATTATATCTTCCGGTAATTCGATTTCATTAAGTCATTTTTGGGAGTATTTCCATTTCCAGGTCCAGGATGTACTTTGCGAATGCTTCCTATTCAGGATTGACCTGTCGTAAATTACCTCCAGAAACCAGAATTTTCCCAACAAATGGAAAGTCTCGATTTGTAATGGACTGCAAGAATTGATCCATACTTTTTTCAATTCTTCAATTAAATTAAACACTTGAAATTGTATCTTCCGAAAATTTGATTTCATTTAAGTCATTTTTGGGAATATTTCTATTTCCCAGGTCCAGAATCTTCCTTGCAAATGCTACTTGTTCCGGATCGACCAGCATATTTTTTCCCAGGACAAATTTTTAAAATATTTCAAGAGATGACTTTTTTTTGTTAATAATATAGTGTTTTGTCGCAGTTAAGTTGGAGTTCAGCTGGTAAAAACTGTCGTAAATCACCTCCAGAAACCAAATTTCTCCCGACAAATGACAAGTTTCGATTCGTAATGGGCTGCAGCAACTGATCCATATTTTGTTCACTTCCTCAATTAAATTGATACTTTAAATTATATCTTCCGATGATTTAATTTCATTTTAGGTCATTTTTGAAAATCTTTCCATATCCCAGGCCCAGAATATACTTTGCAAATGCTTTCGTTCAAGATCGAACTGAATATTTTTTTCTAAGGAAAATATTTGAAATACTTCCAGGGAAGACCTTTTTTATTAACAATTTAGTGTTTCACTGCTGTTGCTTTGGAGTTCAACTGGTAAAACCTGTCGTAAATTACCTCCAGAAACCAGAATTTTCCCACCAAATGGCAAGTTTGGATTCGCAATTGACCGCAGCAACTGATCAATATTTTGTGAGCCACACTTGGGTAATATCGGTGCTTCGTTAATTAAAAAAACGTCAACTTGAGCTAATTCTAAAGTTTTGTTTGAACCAGGTCTTAGGCTAGAAATAGAATATGAGTCTGAAAGCGGAACTTTCAAGCCAAGTGTGTCAAGTGTGTTGTTAGTCCAAATGGTAATACAGTCAATTATTTTCCTGTATAAGCCATATACAAGCCATAAGTCATACATTTTACTTTGCGGTTTTTTCTACACAGAATCTGATACAAGGTGTTATAAAGAAATGTTTTACCGGTACCGCCTAGTCTATCTGTGAAAAAACATTTTTCCCAACATAATTAGGATTGTTGACTCCCTGCAAAATATTATCTACAATTTCAAGCTCTTTTCCTTGTAGATGTCAATACATACTATCTCGAATGGCAACTGACTCACTAGGTTTTAGAAATTCTAAGTTTCGGTCATTTTTGTAGGTCTCAATGTTGTCTACTCCATATTGCTCCACCCAAAAGCTAAAATTTCTACCGTCCACTGCTGTCGTATTTACCTTGGATGCAGTAATACGATAAGCACGCTTTATTACAATATCTTCAGAAATATTAATTCGTCGCGTTTGCCGAATAAAGTCCTCTGCCAGTTGATTTTTGAATCTTAAAGATCTTTTGGATCTGCAGAATTCCGGAAAATAAGAATCTATGTGTAGAATATTAGTATTACAAAAGGCATTTTGGACAGTCTCGATTCTTCTAGGACATCAAACCACAGTTTATAGTCGAATTCAAGGCCGTTAATTAGACATACTTGTTTGTATGTGGAATAAAGAATGCGATTAACAGTTTTGAAATGTTCAAAACTTGTTGCATTCTTCACATAATAGAGAAGTACTTGCAAATAGAAGCTCCTGGATGAGCTACAAAATTTACATTGTAAATTCAACCAATGACACAAATCGACAGATTCATGATTTCCATGTGCTCGTTTTTTTCTTTCCATTTAAAGTATTTGGACATTTCCCAATAATACAGAAATTCCTGGTTTTTCATACGTTTCAACGCCTTGTGTCGAAAATATGCTTATAAAATTGAGCCTTGTTGTCCTATATCTATTAAATCATCTTGGGCTTGGCTGATATCTTGCATTCGGTATTATCCTGGTATTTGAATATTTAAAAGTTGACCGACATGACTTTTTTTGTATCGTTACTAAATAGTTGCCAGCACGCTTCAGTTGGTGTAATGCAGCGTCCTTCCACATAGATGTCTGCTTCATTGTAAACCAAACATCGTTGGTATTCGAAAATTTTTATTGAAGCACAATCATGCCTTTTGTAGATGCATTTATATAAATACTTTACAGGACCTATACTGCCAACATATTTGACATTGATGTGACATTGAATTTTTTTAGCATATAAGAATTATATGGGGTGACATGGTAATTATCGCCAGTAACTCAGTGACTATTGGAGTCTCTTCGATAAACAGCACGGTTATGTGAAAATTCATCTTTGTTCATTTCGTCTAATTTAGGATCATAGCGATGCCGATACTGTAGTTTTTCATCATCTGCTAGAACTGTAACTGTATTGCATTGGAAAACGGAAGTGACACTGCAATTTTTCATTTTTATTGATCACACAACTTGCATTTGGATTTAACTTCGCACATGGATAATGAATCATCCACTTTAAGTCTAATTCTCATAGTATAAGATCCTCGATATTTGGAATTTCAGCCGATACAAGATCATCAATTTCAACAGAGTCACGTATTTGATCATAAGGAGTCATGATCAATACCAAATTAATGTGTGGCTATCCGTGTATTTGAAATTCAACCGTATACACATATGCTGTCACCATTTCAAATATCAGTCTTTTATCAATGTCATTGATTAGTTCCTCAAATTTTAATTCCGCGATTTGAGCAACGAGATATTTTTATTTTAAATGTTGTAATAAGTACAAAAGAAAATATTTGTAATATAATTAGTTTTCAGTAAAGCACCAATGACGCAGTAGGTTTTAGACTCTTACAGTACAGGAAAGAGGCAGTACCCCAACTCTTCTTACTGTAAAATACCCCCAACGTTAAATCCCCCACCCGTGAAAAATTCCCCGTGCTAATCCCCCCGGAAAACTCCGTCTGATAATTCCCTTGGAAAAATCCCCCTCTCTTATATGCACAACTGAGCAGCCACATAGAAATTACTACAAATAAAATAATGAAAAAATAGTGAATTTGGTATGTTCTACCAATATACCAAAATCGGCCCATGGTTTGAGCCGTGGAGGGCCAGAGGTCAGCTCCCATAAGTTTTGGAGTAAAATATCATTAATAATTTTGGGGGTGTGGCGACGGAGTGCCAGGGGTCAGCTCCCATAAGTTTTGGAATAAAATATCGTTTTTTTTTTTGGGGGGTGGGGGGGCGGGTCATGGATGACCAGGGGTTAGCTCCCGTAAGGAATAAAATACCGTTAATAATTTTTTTTAAGCGGACGTCGGGTCATAGAGGGCCAGGGGTCAGCTCCCATAAATTTTGGAATAAAATATTGTTTATATTTTTTATTGGAGGGGGAGGGTTGGGCCATGGAGGGCCAGAGGTGAGCTCCCATAAGTTTTGGAATAAAATGTCATTAATAAGTTTTTCTCAGTGGGGGAAGGACTGCTTATCTGATCTTTGAAACTATTTTTAAAACCCTTCTATTAAAACATTTATATGCTCCTGTCATACTTACAACACCTGCCCCCGTGCTCTAGGGGGTTGTATCGACCCTTGAGTTTCTGTTATTTAGTTTTTAGACTATTTTAACTGCTCAATATGAGTAATACAAATGTAATACAACTGTAGGGTTACTACAACTGTAGTAAACCTAAGCGGGGTTTTCGGCTATGGTGATTCCAACGGTACAGTCCTCACTTCGATTTGGCATCTTTTTTGGGACATTTTCAGCTCATTTTTGAAACTTCAACAAATTTGTTTCGCAACGCACTTTTATCAATGAGATCTATTGAAGTAGGCCCAGAAGCAATAGTAATAATGTAAGTAGTAGTTGTAGTAACTCATTTTTGGGCTACTACTATTATTGAATAATACTTGTAGTAGTAGCAGTAATAATAATAATAGTAGTAGTAGCAGCAGTAAGCCTGAAAGTTTCAATTTAATGCCCCGAGTTGTTCCTGGGATATAGCTTATTCGCCCTTTTGACAACCTGCATGTATGTAATGTGCTTTGATTTTGTTCAAACTCAGTTTCACAATCTCTAACAGTTTCCCCTTAATAGAAATAGCCTTTTTCGAGGCCCAGGATCAAACGTGCCTCTATTCAAAAAAACAAAACCTACATGTAACTAATGGATAACTTAAACAACTTTCAGCCATTACCCCAAGGCTTATGGAGGCATGCCATCCCCGGAGATATCGGAGTTATTGGATTTTACACCCATTTTGAACAAAATGGTTATCTTAAAAAAATCTGGTGTATTTAGGGGAGAGCTGGTAAAAGAGGCTTGACAAGGGAGGTTGGTTGCCCTCCAACACTTAACTTTAGCATCTAAAGAATGGGATTAGCACTTCCAATTTTCAGTTGAATGAGTCCCTTTCAAAGTCATCACAACTGCCTCCATACGGTGTGGTTCGGAGAAGCAAAATAACACATAGAGCCCACTTCACTCTTTACTGTCCCTTTTTCGCTGCCTATTATATACACCATAGTTGTCTTATTAAATGAGACCTAACAAAATAAAATTATATTTTTATTCCAAATACTCGCGTATAACCTTGGTCAGCGTATTTCAAAATACCATTTACGCCTCAGCTAAAAGAAGCTAAAGGTTGCACTTTTAATCTACTGTAGTATGTTATATTATGATAACCGCTAGCATTGTAATTTCATCACTGCTCTTTAGCCATCCTTGGCTTAACCATAGGCCTCGATTTATATTTTGAAAAAATGCTGATTGAAAATCAGTGCACTTTACCCATTGGTCGTCTGATTGTTGTATTATATCGAAAGATTAATTTTTTGGGTTTTGAATTTTCCATCCATATGTTTTTTATCCAAAGTATACGAAAGAATTCTTAGACAAATCAAAATACTTAATATTTTGTGGTAATGCAGTGGATAAGGCCGTGTCTTTGGATTAAGGGTTTACAGTTTCAATTCCGCGTGAGTCAAGGAGAGCCAAGTGAATTAACTTCAATTTCAATCTTTTGTTTGTATTTTTTTCGTATAATTGGTAAGGGGATTTTTCTGACATAAATAAATAAAACGCAAGTTTTTGTACACTATAATATAAACTTTTCGATTTTAGTTTCTCCACATTTGACCGGAAATTTAAGGCACATATCAAATAATCGTGGCAAAGAACTATTGTAAGTTCAAATATTTTATTATTTCCTCGATTAGACGTGTATTTTTATTTTATTGTAAATGTACAGGTTTATTTGTAATTGTACTTTTAAAGTGCAAAGGCTTTTATTTTACAATTTAAATTCTTAACCATACATTCAGCAAGCCCTTATGTTTCATGAATAATTGGTTAAAACGGTACTTCTGAATTGAAGGGAGTATTTTAAACTTTATATTTTGCAGAATAAACCAAGCACAAAGTGAAGATATGGTGTCTGTTTCGACTCTTTATTCCCAAGAGCTTGAAGGACTTGTAATGAAGGTTTTGTATGTCATTCCTGAGACGATGATATTTTCTACTTGAAGAAATTATAAAACTTCAAACAGACTTGAAGGAGCTACCAACGAGAATTGACCGTGAACATCACAGGGATTTTGCTCAGCTTGATGAAAGATTTAAGGGAAGATTATTTTCAAGCCCATGATCTTTGGCATCTATTAAAAATATTTTGTTCAAAGGATTAAGTTGAAAGTTGTTTAAGTTGTTGTTGAAAGAAAGTTGAAAGTTGTTGAAAGGATTAAGTTGAAACAGTTGAAAGGATTAAGAAATTGACCCAAAGTTGTAATAATTTGGTTAGCTGGTTAGATTGGTAAGTTAAGTAAATTTATATAAAATTAACAATAAGTGTCATTAAAAAGGGTACCCTTTTTTAACCATTAAAAAGGGTGACAATTGTCATGAAAAGGGTAACTTAATGAATTTTAAATTACAACTCTGAATGGGAACATGGCCCGTTTCAAGACCATCAGGATAACTTTTAATTTCACTTATAAATAACTTTAAATATCAATTTTAATAAGTAATTTTACTTTCATTTCATAACAAATAATTTATCTTCTAAAAAAAATACTGTAAAACCGTTGATTTGTGTTTGATGATCCCAAACTCCCTAGATTTTCACCATTTCATATAAGAGGAATGCTCTCATAGTTCTATACTAAATAAAGATACGACACCTCGAAATCAAACGATACATATAGACAATTTTGTTATTAGAGAGCTTAGTAGTTTTATTCAAATTTTCTTCTTTTGTGGGTGTGCATTTTCTGAGGGAAACTTGGTCCTAGGGAAGCACTTATTTTTTCCTTTAAATTTTTTTTGCTGCTAACCTGTGTATTCCTCGAAAAAAGAAATATTTATAAAGACTTTAATACGGTTTAGAATTTAAAAGGGATCAAATGTTAAAAAACACATTTTTTTTTCCTACTTTTGGTTAATTACTATTGCAACTATCTTCATTTGAAAACTTCTCAGGTATAGCATTTTCACAGATAATTGAAAGCCTTGAACTCAGTAAATCTGGGTTGACAGCTAAACAGCTAAACTCAGTTGACGAAGACCCAATTGAGTTTCCTACCCAGTTGAGTGAAAATTGATACCGAGTAAAAAATTCGACTCTTTTAAATTTATTGGCTATCCTTTTCCTCTGTTCATTCCCTCTTTTGGATTCGTTTCCTTTGTTCCTATATACATTTTTGTGTATTTGTTTCTAATAGGCATTTTACCAATAATTAATGAAAAAGAATGTTTTTTTAAATGAAATGTGTTTTTTATTCAGTAGCTATTAATGTTTTAATGATAAGAAAGTTTTAAAACATATATTTAGCCTGGTGCACAACTCTAACCCATAGGTAGGAGACTCAGAGAATTTATCCTAAGGATGAGGGTCGAAACACAAAAAAACTGACTTTGAATCCCATAATTTTTTAGTTGGGCCTCAGAGTACTTACTGTAGGTGGGAGACGAAGTGGAAGGGCACCGTCTCCATGCTCCACGCACTATAGAATTGATTGTTTTTTTAATGTCATTCAAGTTTGAACCAGCTATTCATTATCTGTTTTACAAATTTTCAGTAAGTATTAATTTTAAACCCTTGATTTTTAATATTAATTAGAAATTTTATTAATTTTATTACACACATTTTAATTAATTGATTTTGGGCCAAAATTTCAGAATTTCATAGATATCTATGTTGTGAAACCGAATAATATCGATAACCCTTACATATTTTAAACTTCCTGAAATAAGTTGCGGTGGGTTATAAAAAGGCCCCATTTTTAAGCAGCATCGGGTAGACTCTGTTACAGTTTCAGGCATTCCTCTTGGATTTAGTTTCTTAGCTAAATCAGAATGTTTTCAATTTCTAATTTTAGTGCAATTTGTATTTAGCCAATTTCAATGCCTGCCAGTGACATCTACTACTAAAGTATTCGCCACCCATAGCTCCTTTTCTTAAGATGCTGCAGTAGTTGCTGTTAGATTGAGCGTTGTCTGTCGGGATCGAGTGTGAAAAATCAAGCACAAGAGGGGAACAACAGACCAGTACAAGACTTGTTGGAAGCGTCTGTGTACCCGCCAGAGCTATCTCCATTAAATTACAGGGAATAGGTGAGCAGGAACTGACGCTTCCCTTGAATTATTCACCAACATTCTCTTAAATAAAATTTTCATTCTGTATTCTTTCAGAAAATGGCGGATGCAGATGCAACGAATCAACTAGTTTATTGTCCGGTTTTAAACTTCTTCGGTGAAATCCCAGCAAGGGCGTTCCAAATTATTAAATCAAGCAGTATGCCGCAGTTTTTTTAAATTTTCAGAGTCTGTGAGACGCACTAAAACTTCCCTGCAAGTCGTTCTCCCCGAGGAGCCCCCCCCCCCCCTGGCGAACTTCCGTGGCAAACATAATAAGGGATATGACATTAGCCTTGTCATTCAGTGACGGTCAGAATTTAGTTTACTCCTGTTTTGACCAAATGCCCTATGGAAGTACTCGTTATACCTTCTATGACCCTGTGCTTGCTAGCATCTTATGTGACCTCCTGTTTTTATGAACTGAAAGCCCTCTTTGGTAAGCTAAACGTCGCGCAATTGGGCACCCGCGGCTATATTGCACCTCGAGCTATAGCAGTCCGTGCGATAGTGCTGAAAAATCCTCCAACCGATCTGAAAGACCCCATTTCTAGAAATCCCCGTCTCGATACGCTTCCTGGCCATGAGAATAGTGTGCACATTAAGACTGATATTTTTTGTTGTTGCTAAAAATGGACAATTGCAGGTGATTTTAACGTGAGTTTGATCTTGCAATCTGATTGATATTATGCTCGATGTTCTACCTAATGGATACTTCATACCCGATAAGGTCTTACCTTATACTTACAATCATAATATGGGCTCTAGCAGTTCAAATCTAGACCACGTAATTGCATCTTCTTCTTCCTTCCCTTCCAGTGTCCGCGTCCCTGATCATAAAATTGAGGATCACTGTCTTCCTATTTTGTTCACAGTATCTACTCCCTGTTTTGTACAGTTCATTTCCGTTCACACCTACCGGAAGTAGTACAGTAAACTGAATTGGAAATATGTAAACCCTGAATTATATTTGACTGCTCTATCAGCCCCACTTTTGGGTACCAAGGTCCCATATCAGCTGCTGCAAACCTCTGTCCTTTGCCTGAACATTCTTGAACGGTGATTACAACGACGTAGTGCGTTGTCAAAGATTTTCAGTGAGCACCACTGTTCCTACGGAAAAATACGGGTTGGAACTTGAAAACCCTAATGGAACCTGTGTCCTGAAACTAAAAAGGTTTCTGGCTACGCATGTGGGTTAAATGTGATAGACTGAAGACAGGACAAGTACATGTTATGAATCAGAAAACCAAGCGTGAATATAAATCATTGCTACGCCGAGCTCATCTTAACGGCCATGATGCTCCAACGGACAAGATGAAAAGTTATCAATAGTGCGTAGTGTATTCCCGGTGTTTCTTTAAGTCTCAAGATTTCTAATCTCGTGTTACATTACAAGCATTTGTTGTCTACGTACAAGCAGATCCATGATTTTTTTGCTCGAAAAAATGGGTCATGAGGCACCAAGAGTAATGTCACAAATTGCTTTTTTTTTTTTTTTTTTTTTTTTTTTTTTTGGTTTTTTTTTGTTTTTTATGAGCCAGATTACACAAGCTCTGAGAAGTGTAAAGAAAACTGGCCTTTTTTTTTTTTTTTTTTTTTTTTTTTTTTTAAGTATGATTGCTTGTTACTTGTTACACATATTCAGTTATTTTTCCAAATGTCCTCTTGCAATCATTTGTGCCTGATAGTTTCCCTGATGGCCTTGTAACCCAAAAGAGGTAAAGACCCGAAGGTTTGCGTCAGTTTAAGGCTTATTACAACTTTTATTTTTTTCAGTAAGATTTTTAAGTATATTCTTCTTCCGGATATTGCTCATAAGTGTGATTTCACCTCTTACCAACTGGGCTACCATAAAGATATGGGTTGCAATCAAGCCCATTATATTCTGACGAAGTTGATGGAACATGCGGTCAAAGACAAGTATCCTTTATATCTTTGTGTGGTAGACATCTCCAGCGCTTTCGACAACGTAGTTTATTCGCAAGCTATATTTCGTCTCTTCCGGAAGGGAGTAAATTGGTCTATCACTTAAGTGCTTAGTTTTTGGTAACTTAATTTGACCTACAATGCTTAACAGTGCTTAATTTGACCTAAATGGTCAAATGAGGTTTGTGAGGACATTGAGGTTCTAAAAGACATTCGCCAGGGTAGTGTCTTATCATCCTACATTTTCAAATGTGTTTTGCCAGTTGTCTGCGTCTTCTCCAGTTATCTTTATTTTCCAAAGACACTTACAAGTTTCATTGCTTATGCCGATGATGTGGTTCTTGTCAGCCGCACTAAGGAGCAGCTTTTGGCTAACTTCGAAATTTTGCAGCAGGTACTGCCAGACCGTTTTCTTTCCATAAATATGTAAAGGTGCGATTTTCTATTTTTCAATGCTATGTCCTCCTGCTCCCCATTAGTAACGGAAACAACGTCCACGCCATGTGTTGAACAGTTTAATTTGCTTGGCCTTAGCTTTGGTTTGTTTTTAACTGCTATATTCTCTATTATCGTTAGAGAGAAAAAAGGGTTTTATTAAAAAAAATAAAACACATTAACAACAAAACCTGAAGTCTATTAAACTTGTATGGGCAGACATCACCCTTTACAAAACCCTACATACACAATTACTACCAGCCATCCTTAGCCCCCCCTCCCCCCACCCCCCAAAAAAATGACAAAAAAAGAAATAATAATAAAATAATTAAATAAAAATAAACGAAATAAATTGATTTCTAAAAATTTCACGACCTAATTGGATACCGAAGACACATTTTAAAGACCATTCTTCTATTCTACCTCCTCGTTAGTATGGCACTCCAACACCTATGAAGTTTGTATGGTAAGATTGTTCCGAATCGTGCAGGGTTTAATAGAAGAGGCCTGGCGTGGCTATATTCCAGTTGCTGCTCCCCACTGAGGGAGTGGTGTTCACCATATCTTGCGGAAAAAGAACGAGGAACTACTGAGGATAGGTTACTTTAGGTATCGTAAGTACCTAATGTTCCTGCGTCAGTCACAACGCAATAGGAACACTGTTGGCTAGTTTCTGCTTCCAGATACCCCAGCACAGCTAGCTGAACTCGCGTCTAACCTAGTACGTAAGACGCAAAGCTATTTGGGTCCATGCGACCCACTTCAGACCCTTTTTAGTTATATGTGAAGTTCCCTGCCCATTGTGCTTTTTTTCATGGTAATTTTCTATTTTCTTTGTTTCTTGTTATGTTAATTTTTCTCCTTTTTTATATTGTACTCTGCATTTACTTTGTTGTAAAAAGTAAATTCACTCATTCATTTATGAGGGCGCTTCTTGACTACAATTAACTAAGAAAAAAAAACAGTGTAATTCTTACGGAAGGAAAAAAACGAAGTTGAAATTTAAAACTAACAAAAATTATTGCTTCGGGGATTAGCCTTTCTGCTCCAGAAGCTGCCATAGCCCTCCGCTGTAACAGGGGAGGGTTAAATGGAGGTACCTCACACGCATTTTGGATATACCTGAATATGCTACTACAAAGGATCGGAAATTAAATTAAAAAGTTTTTCTCAAATTCAAGTAAAAACACATTGGCCTAAGGTGCATTTTTGCTGAAATGAGCTGTTATTAGCAGTTATATAAAGTAAAAAGCAACATTAAAATTTGAAACGACCGTATTTTAACCTGTATATAAGGAAGGTTGTCACCTCATCACTACTCCTCTCCCGCTATTCCTAAGGCTAAAGCTTGACTTTCTCTCCAATTCTTCAAGCATGAATGCTCTAACACAGGGGAAAGCCGATAAGAAGTATTTTTGGTTACAATACATTGAGAAAGTAGAGATTTATTTATTCGTAATTGCCTTAAATAAAACATTTTCATTTCCAATCTTTTGTAAGGGTTTTAATAAATGAAGCACTGGTAATTACCTGCTGGCTAGATTTGTTGTCTAACTATTGATATCATTCAGTCAAAGAATCAGCTTTTTATGGTTTTTTTAATTATGTATTTGATTATTAGTAATTAGTATAGTTATTAGAACACAAGAAAGTTCGTATTATATTTTATAAAATATTATCATTGAAATACTACTCAAACTTTGGCGTAAAGGATGGAGTGCTGAGGGAGAAGGTGGGACTGCCTCACAGGATAATTTCTGTTCTTTTTAAGTCTTGATCTTGCCCTTGACTTTCATTTCATTTTTTAAAACTTGATCCATGTTTAAACACTGAAAAGTTTTGGTCATTGATTCTACCAGATGACTGGTGCACTAAAATCAAAATTAGAGGCGAATTCTCTCTACATTCACACCTTCTTATATTAATTTTTTTTACCTTATTTGATTTTTTTCAATATACTTTATTTGTATCTTATTTTATTCATGTTTTTTTTTCTATTAATGCAATGCTTTGATTAAACTTGATCAGGAACAATTGAAAATATACGACATGTCGAGCAATGAATCTGTGCCGAAATCTATTGTTCATTATACCTCTTATTACATCTGTTGTTTATTTATAAAAATACTGTTACTAAACTGCATGGGGAGGTCTGCATTCTGAAGAGGTTGATATTTTATGAGGCTTTACAGGATGAGAGGTTTTTTAATGAGGTAATTTTAGTAAGAGATGGCACACTTTTGATTTTCATTACAACTTTTTGTTTCAGATTGCGCAGCTTACACACCATGTTTCACAGCTGTCTTCTGGTGTTTTAGCCATGAAATCTACTTTAATTGGCGTGATCAACGTTGATCCTCGGGAACTGCTGGAAGATGGAATCAGAAGAGAGCTTGTTCGTCAACTGACAATTAACTTGCATAAAGTCTTTGTATTTGGACCCAAACACAAGTCAACTGAAGTGAATGAAAAAATGAGAGACATGGTTGATATCATTCATGGATTTAAAAGCTCTTTTGAATATATTCAGGTACAGATAAAAAAAAAACGCAATTACGAAGTTTGAAAAAAGTTCCAAGAAGCGCCAAACACTAAATGGCGTTTGTATTTTTTTTTAGACACTGAAACCAGTTTTCACTTCTATAAGCTATACTCTGGTATAGAAGTAGCTTTTTTTGTCTAACCAGTGGAACGTCGATAATATTCATCTTTAGTCAAATTTCAAATTAAATTTTAATATCAATTTTAATATTTAAGTAACAGACTTTAAGTAAGAGATATGAAGTTAAAATTAAAGCCACGGAATGAACTATAAATATGAAAAGAATTATAGCTAATTGTTTACTTGTACAAAGAATAAACATGTTTTTTGGAGGAACGCCTGCTTTTACTTTCCCAGACAAGCACATGTGTTGAGAAATAGCGTGGGTCAGCTTTTATCAATTTACAGTTCATCTGTTGTAGGATATTCGCAAGCGTTCGCAATGTTTATTGACTTGGGTTAATTCTGCAGTTACTGCGCAAAACTGGAGCCAGCACCATCCACAAAACGAGAAACGCATATCGGTGAAACCTTGCACAATGAAATTCATGCACATTGAAACTTTAACTACGCAAAAATAACTGAGAGTCCCATCCCACAGAACAAAAATTTGGTCTGAACTTCTAATCCCAGACTAATGTCTTACTATTACCCAATTAAGATTTGCGTCATTGACCATACCCTAATTATGCCAGAAACCAAGATATTTTTTTCAATTCATTAAAAAAAGGACACAGGTACACACTAGAACCGTCCTTGCAGCAAAATATTGTCTTTTTTTTATGTATTTTGTGTTCCTCTTTGGCTCATTTTACATACTTATTGATCATTCAATATTGTACATAGAGAGTTAGGCATGGTTTGATAATAAAAAGAATGACCTAGGATTGGTATAAAGTTCTGTTTATTATGTTTTAATAGACTGAGATTTTGAATGAGTTTTGTTCGTAAACTAGAGTTTTTCTGGAAAAGGGATTACTTTTTATCCATTGCATTAATGCTTACAAAAGAAATTTAAACCACGACAAAAGACTTACAATTTGAGGTGGGATTAGTTCTTGATATAGCTCAAATACGTCGCAGTAGGCGTTCCAACTGCCTGACTTTTTATATGCCTTCTAACGAAACAATTGCAAATCATATGCTTGAAATTCAAGTATTGTTTAAGTATATCTCTGCCCGGGTACTTATTTCTTGATACTTTGCAAATGATTTATTCGACGTTAAAGGTTTGAAGGACTTATTTCATCACTGCTTGAACCATGGGCGCCCAAAAGCTGAATTCCAGGGGGGGGCAAACTTCGTCTAATTGCTACTTTTAATGCTATATAATAGAAATCCCAGAACAAAAATATAAAAATAAGGCAGCATCATTCAGCCAGGGGGGGGGCAAGAGCCCCCCCCCTGCCCCCCCATATGGGCGTCCATGGCTTGAACCACAGCAATGGATACCATAAAAGAAAAGCCCCTCATCCAATAGGGGTATCGTGTCTGCCTTAGAGTTTCAAAGACACCAAGGATAACAGTTTGCTCTTCGGACACGGGCGTATTTTTCCTTCATAATTTCATAATGATAGGACTCAAGACCCTAGGCACATTTGTCCTTCTGCTATTAAATAAAATCCTATATCTCCTCTTGCGAAAAAAAAAAGGAAAAACACAGACACATTAAAGTTTAGGATCCCACCTCACAAAACAACATTTAATAAATTAACTTACAATTCTCTCTGCGTGGGCAGCCTAAAACACAGCTTTTCTCTATAAAGAGATGTTCAGAGTTTAACCCTAGACCCGTGGAGTACGAATATGAGCAGTATTACTAACTAACAGTTGTTGCGCGATACTTGGGAGTATGTTTTGCGTGTTTTTTATTTGGACGGCAATGATGCTTCTAATAATGTCTAATACAATAATCCGAATTTACGATAAGAACTTCAATTTACCATACACATGGGCGCTAGAACATGAGAATCTCTTGCCATTCGTGATTTTTTTTTTTTTTTTTTTTCATGTTTAAATACTATTCACCAGAAAATCTAGAAGCTTAGCAATTTTTTTTTAGTATTTTTGCTCTTAATATTTTTAGTATTTAGTACATTTGAAAGTATTTATCTTTCACCATAAAGTTAAGTTTGCATGTATATATGCATACTGTAAACTTTTGTTAAATTTCTGGTGCTATATTATCAAATACACAAAAAAAAAAAAAAAAAAAAAAAAAAAAATATGGGCCCGGTAATTTGTTTGAGAATACAGGTTTTAATATAATTTTTCAGAAAAGCTATAAGTGCAGTAGAATAAATTTTTAATAATTTTTTTTTGCGTAGATCCCCTATCTTTCACGACAAAATTCCCATGCATGTTTGCATGGAATAAACTTCCGGTAAATTTCTGGTGCTGTATTAACACACACAAAAATTTCAGGATTTTGTCAGCTTTCATGGTCTTCGTATTATCAACGAAGAATCAACAAGGATTTTGTGCTTTATGCTAGAACAGGAGATGAATGCTTTTCAGAGAGTTCATGTGCTTCATTGGCAGAGCAAGTATCAGTCACGGACTATTCCTATCCCGCAATTAACCCCGACAGATAATCAATCTGCAACTGCAATTGGTCGCCTCGTTCGAGAGATAGTCAGGATTACTGACCCAAAATTAACAATTTATCTTGATAGTGAAATGGCATGGTTTGACCAAAAAACCCGTTCAAAAATTTTTGAGATGAAGTTTTTTGAGATGATGCATCAGGCAGTTTCTACTGTAGGAGTATGTTGTTTTGTTAGGCTTCTGGAAGCAATGATCAGAGAAAATGCTAAGGAATTTCACCGACGAGTGCAGGCTCTGGCAGGCGATAAAAGTTGGAAAGAACTTGAAGATACGCTTAAACCAGCTACTGAAGAAGAAATAATTGGTGAGTAGAGCATAACATGAGAGTCAGAGGCGTTCCTAGGGCTGGTGTTGCTTGGGGCAAAACTTAATTACAGCGTCTCCTTCTGACTCAAATATAAGCGAAAAAAGCCAGATCAAAGTGAAAAATTTGATCAAACAAGGCAATCCCACAGCCGCAGTGCCCCCAAGCTGCGGTGCTGGTGGCAGCTGACCTGGTTGCCTAATGGCGGTTCTGGTCTCTTTTGTGCCCGGGGCAAAATCTTGATTATTCACCCCTCCCCCCTGTCTCACAAAAATGTTCAGGCCAAATTTTTACAAAATTTTCCCTTATTAACAAAATTATTTTCAGTTTATTAACTAATTAACTACTTTATTTATTAATTTATTTTTATTAATTGCTTTCATTTATTAACTGCTCCATTTATTAGTTCCAGTTATTTTGATTTAATATTTTTTGTTTTATTTTAATAAAAATAAATTTCAAAAATTACAAAACGATAATAACCATTAGGTTGTTTATTTGAAAATTTGCGCCCCTTAAAATTTCTGAGCCCGAGGCACGTCCTCTCTCCTCCCCCCCTCCCCACTAATACTAGGAACGGCTCTGATTAGAGTACATATCAAGAACTTCTAGTAAGTTTCAATAAAAAAGATACCTTGACTGTTTGCTCTCGCGTAACTCCACAAAATCAATGAGGGTCAATTAGTTGCTGGGTAAAATGAGTCCTTTATAATCTAAGATGACAATTTGATCTTCAAAGGTTCAATGCTTCAGGGTTAATGTACTTGATTGACTGTTAGCTTCGCTTAGTCTTCTTGGGCTTCGATAAATATAGTGAATACTACCAAAATCACACCAAAGACTATTTACCGTTGGACTCAAAATATTTATTTTAGAAGCAGGATTCGGGTAGATAGTTTACCCCAAATACCTAAATTCTGGGAATTTATATATTCGAGAAGACTAGATATTTGGCACTCAAAACTTGTGACGAAGCTCTCAATGGAAAAAGAAAATTAAGTACTTAGTTATATTGTAAGTTATCAGCCCTACTGATTTGACTGCTATATTATCCAGTAAAATTCTAGATTATCTAGAAAAAAAGTAATTTGGAGTCACCAATTACATGGCAGTCGAAAATTGGAACAGATTATATTCAACATATTACGTGAAATTATTTTTGGTTTTAGACAGCTGTGCAATTACCTAAATTCACAAAAAAAATTATTCATAAATTAAAATCAAAATCAGCAACGCGGTTGAATTTGACTATTATCGGTTTAGACGGGAGATTAACTATTAAAAAGCTAATAATTGTAAAGATAAAGCCCACTGTTATAACAAGGTTAATTGCCTTGATATTTCATAGACAAAAATAACTGCACGACTGCACAATTGTGCTTGACTGCATTTTGCATTCTACACGACTAAATAATTGTTAATTAGTATTCTTTTTTTACCCTGGAGAGTGAAGTTTTACTGATGATCGAGCTCCCACATGTCAGTAAATATTGTCTAGACACCCATTCGTAACTTACAGAGGAATAGCTTACTGACTCTCCACTTAGAAGATGACTCACGATCTCCTAACTGTGCTGAAATCCGCCAATGATTTTAAAGGAGTTTGGAATAATCTTTCTGGGCTTCTAGTGAATTAATTGTTTTTCAAAGTGATTAATATGATATTTGGAATCTGCAAAACACTTGCGATCCACTTCTCGTCTTTCCAAATTGCAAACAATGTGTCATTTAGCTATCTGGGAGAAATAGTTCAATTTTTCTCTTTTTTTTATACTTCAATAGTAAGATGTTCAAAGTAAGCAAGAGTGAATTTATCCTAAAGAAAGGCTATTTAGAACACATCCAAGCCTTCATCTTTGCCGTGGTATGTCAAAATAGGGAATCTCCAGTCCGTCAGTGAAAAAGTAACCCAGCTTGGCCTAAGAATAAATTCGAGCCAAACCAAAACAGTGGCGACTACTGATTGGCTACTTCATATCAGATATGGAAATGAGGGAATTGAACAGGTCGTGGAATTCAGGTACTTTGGAAGCATAGAGGAGAATATGGGGTCAACATCCAAAGAAATTGTGATCAGAACAGGTCAGGTGAACGCCGCCTTCAATAGGCTCAAACGTATATGGAAGTCGAAAAATTACTCAACCAAGCTTAAGTTACGCTTTTCAACAGCAAGGTCATCCCGATCCGCCTTTACGCAGCCGAAACCTGGAGTTTGAACCAACAACAGGAAAAGAGTATCCTTGCATTCGAGAACAATTGTCTTCGGAAAATTTTAAATATTCATTGGTCAGACAGAATCGCAAATGAAAAAGTCCACAAACTTGCCTACCAGCCTCTGGTGACTGACATCATTAGAGCTCGGAGGTGGAGATACTTGGGCCATGTTCTTTGAATGCAGGACACTCAGATTGCAAAAGCACATTGACATCCAAACGGAAGTCGAAGACAGGGAAAACCTCGGAACACTTTGTGACGAACATACCAGTCTGATCTGCTCAGTATCAATGCTTCTCTTCAACCCGATTGGGAAGACAAATACGCAGCTATCCAATTCAGAAAAGATTGGCGAAGTCGCAGGGATAACCTGGGTGCCTCTGGCGGCACAGGTGGATTTAAGGTCTAAGGTAAGGTAAAAATTGTGAGATACGGAAGGCTGACCTGTATGAGCCATTAGATCTGAGGTGGAGGATAAGAGTCAGAGCTCCCGCTGTTACTGAATATACTATTCCCTGCTTATTCTTCCATTGATGATCTGTGTTTGGCAATTATCTCACAAATTTGAAAATGTCAAATACGACCTTCTAAAGTGATAGTGCCTAGAAATTAATGTCTATCTAAACGACAGCCAAACGTGGCTGTTTTATATTGTCTCAACCCAAAGGTCTTATTTGGCATTTTCAAATTTTTCACGTAATTGCCAAATACAGATTATCAATCTGTATGAACAGAGTATGTTCAGTTGCACTTTGGTCCTTTGATGGTGCTTGTTCTGCTATTTTTCGGACAGCTTAGCAGACGGATTTTGGTAATTACCTCAAATCTCTGAAAGTGCTAGATAAGACGCTTAGGCATGGCAGCGACGATATTTAAGGGGTAATCCTTCTTCGAAAGGGGCTTGAGGCACACCAAGCCAAAGAAAAAAATAGTGGGAGAGGCACTGGCTGATCCAGGGGGTGGGGGCAAGATTTTTTTCTGGCGCCTCTTTCCGTGTTTTCACTCTTTTTTAGAATAAATTTGTCAGTTTGGTCTATTATTGGCATCTTTGTCACATTGGGCCCTCCAACATTTTGTTCATTGGCGCCCTTGTCACATTGCTCACCTCCCCAAGATTTTGCCCTAGATCCGGCCTGGGAGAGGGAGGAAACGCCAAAGGATGCGTATAAAATTAAATATATGAATGTTGCTGTTGCTAGTAAATTTCAAATCCTGAGTTGCCATGAAGATAAGAACAAGTTATTTTCAATTGTGCTAAGCAGGGTCGTGTTTCCGGGGGGGGGGGGGGTTACAAAAGGATTCTTCGGGGGGAGTTACAAAAAACTTTAAAAACGCATCTAAAATTTGTTTATATTCATTTTTGTTACTTTCTTACAAGTCGGACAAAAATTTAAGGGGGGGGGGTCAAACCCCCTAACCCCTCTCTTCCCCTGGACACGGCTTTGGTGTCAAGTATATAGAGGTTATATAAACCCTACCAAGTTAAAGCTGATAATAGTGTGAAATCATTTTGGCTGAAAAACTACAAGAAATGGGCTGACAATGTATTGCAATTCTGTATAAAGAAAATGGGCGCTTATACTACAAGAAGAAAAGACGGAATGAAGACTTCTAAAATAGTACAGAGGCAGCAGAAAAAATCTCCGCAGCGAACTAAAGCTAGAAAGGCTAAGCAGAGAAAGAATGATCAGGTTGAAGCCCAAGGGAAACTAAGTCTGGCTAAGATAAATTCAAGAGGAGCCAAATAAAAGGAAATGTATAACAAGGAGATCGGAGTCCCTTTAAAAGGGAATTCTTATGCAACCAATTTATGACTGATCCAAAAAATCTCTAGGCGTAATCACTTTAGATCAATCAGGACTGATTATAAAAGAGAAAGCAAATAATGACTGGTCAAAAAATTAGCTAACCACGCATGTGAATTCGACTTTAGCGAACGGTTCAAAATGTCATAGCGATCATGTTCCCCTCATTTTCCCCTTATCATGAGCGCAGATTTCTCCGTGTTCATTCTCTAATTCCTATGCTGCCTTGTCGTAAGGGCTTCAGTATCCATTTTTTTCAATTTTGAAAGCTCAGACTTTCAATGGGTTTGCTGGAAAAAAAAAACATAAAAATTATTAGTTTAAACTAGAAGGGAAGTATTTTGCAATTGCTTGCCGGATTCCCTAAGTAGGATGTCACGGTAAAAATTTTCATTAGTTTTTTAAGACAACACCAAAATATATATTTGAGCCTCAATTCATATTCATTTCATTTCTTTATCCTCCACTTTTGCAGTTGACAGTAGGCACATGCTGAGAAAGAACGTATTTGCATAGACCCACGGGAGCTGCAGCTAAATTTACTGGCTTTAAAAAAAAAAACAAACAGAGATAGCCAGGAGTGTCAAGAAAAATGAAAAGATAAAATATGCAAAATCAAAGCAGATTCAGTAATTAAAAAATAAAAGCACACGAAATTATATCTCTAATTCTACAAATAGTCACCTAATTAGCTAATATTTTTAATTGCTATTAATCACGTGTTAAAGTGCCAAAGATGTTTGTCTTGATAGTTTTTCGTACTTTGTTGGCTATTTTGTCTAAATAATATACATTAAATGTACATTTACTAGTCAAGTTAGGCTCAAATATCTTTAACAAAAATAATATGGTTTCACACTGAATTTAGCGTTTGCTTAGTTGTCTAATTATGAATCATTTCGTAGATTTCTTTATCGATTCATATTATTTAGGTATGTTTAGTTCATCTGTTCATTCATCTTATTTATATACTCTTATTGTATGTTTGCATGAACAATAGAAAATATCGAATAGTTAAAATAGCATGAGAATATTTTAATGAACATAAATAATAAGTTTCCACGCAGTTTCTATGGTATCACTTGTTGCTGAATTTAGGTTTCATATTAATTATCAATTTGGTTGCACCGTCTAACCTTTTTCATTTATAGAATTTATATTAAATCAAAACCGTGACTTGGTAAACTGGTTTATTCGTTTTTATGTTGCCAGTCTAGAGTAAATAATTGATTTCTGGACAATCTTCCTTTTATATTGAAAAAAAAAAAAAATTAGGAGAGTATCGATCTCCCAATACAATGCCGCTGAGTATCAATGTTCTATTGTATCGAGAATGGGGAATACTAGAAGCAGTCCGGAGTGGTCGCTAAATCATAATCACTGTTAGATTGCTATAACTAAATTAAGTTAAATTGAATTGCAATTATAATTAATTACTCTCTCCAATTTTAGTTATAATATATAAATGAATTTGATTAATTATAGCATCTAATTAAAATTATAAATCAAATTAAGTTAAATTATTATAAGCACTCTTTAGTCTGCTATATCGAGTTAAATTAAATAAAACCAAAGTTTGGTTCGAGAAGGGATTGCCTGCCCTAATACTGATGACACAGCTAAAAACTTGGGCTATAAACAAATATACTAAAGTGGAATCTTTAATCAAAATCCAAAAGGGACTTTTGACAGTACAAAGCTTTCTTGAATCAGTTTCAATATTAATTTCTGAGTCTCCCTGAAAGTTAAATTCGCCTAACTCAAGTACTTGTTAAAAATAGCGAAGAAAGCCTGCCTGGAAAGTTGCATACTCCATTTTAAATTTATCATGACCGGTTCTAGATCAGCCTTCTCGTCACTATGGAAATATTTTGAGCAAGGCTTCTCGGTATCTGGCTGGACTTCCTGAGCTCCTGGCTTCGATAGGCCAACTTCAGCTTTTGCAATCTTGTGCCAGCTTTCAACTGAATGTCAGTGCAAGATATAATGCAAAGAACGTTGTCTCAGCACTAGAAACTCTGGAGTTGTAAGTAACCATTATGCCGTGATTGAAATAAATGGTCGAGCTAGACAACAGGTTTTAGTAGAGTGCCAATTTTGGGGATTGTCGTCACAGTTCCGCAATTTCAATTTTTCAGATGAATTGGACATGCAAATAGTATTTAAAGTAGCCTAGGTTATCCAAGAGGGAAATGAAGACTTGATTTTTGTTATGATCTTTTACTATGGCAATATTAGGTAAACAACCCTTGGTAAAAGAAAACTAACAACGAAAAAAGTATATATACGTATACTAATATCTTGTATCTTTTATTCTATCTTTTATCAATGTAAATGGAAAGGAATGTTTGTGTGTCTCTGTGTCCAGTGTATCCTACTTTACTAAACTGTTCATCCGATCGCCAACAAACTTTAAGAAGTTGTTGAGTTCACTATTGGGTCCTCTCAATCTTTGGCATACTTTTCCTGTTGACTGAAACTAGATCTCTTGGAACACAAATACTCGGAATAGATGGCATTGAGCTGGTAAAGTGGAAATTTTGAGTCACCTGGATGAGGGGAATACGTCAGACCCCAAACACAACAGAGCTTAATCGATGGCGAAAACATAAAACACAGTGTTTCGCACAAAATACTTTTATTTCGACGAAACAAACCAAAGGCTAATGCAAACTTTACGTTGCCAAAGAAATATATTTTGTTAGTTTGCATAGTCAATTTTAATTTTTTTGTACATGAATTTCCTTTATTTCAAGACCGCAGCAACCCGTGACGGCAAACTATTAATAAATACAGAAATATCATACAATAAGAAAAACTAACAATAAGGGTCACCAGCCCCAGACACAGGCGATATTGTGCAAAATGAATGTTCAACTGATGGAACTTATTTTTCTGATTATGCTCTTTTAGTTGGTCATAAGTTGCTGTATGCAGGTCAGTGATCTTATGTTGTCTTCTAAGGTTGGTATTTCTAGTCCAGAGAGGGAGACAAAGTAGATATTTGGCGTAAATAGTGCACAGTACAGAATAGTGAACACTGACAGCTGATTTATATAATGTGCTGAATGTGATTCTATTTAAATGAAGCGGCGCTTTGCTTAAATTAGTCATATGCAGTACAGATCCGGTGTTGAATATATTCTACGTAGCTAATGACTTGTCCGCTAAAGGGATGCACCAACTGAGAACCTGAGGTAAATTATATGCTCCATAACAATTACTGACAAATTTGCAAGGGATTTATAGGGATGTTGCAGCGATTTCTTTAATATATTGATGTCGCATTTCTCGGAACTTCTATCGAATAATATTCAAAATATCGCCTGCTTAGCAAATTAAAGATTGTCTTTTCCAAGCTATAAAACCGTCCAATCTCGTACTCCAAATCTCATTAAGACTCCAAGACCCCAAAGCTGCTGGTCTTAAAAGAATAGGAAAAAAATTCAAAGAAGTAAGAGCTGAAGTTAATATTAGGCCATTATCAAATTTACCTCTAGTTTTGAAACCCGATTTTGTAAAGAATTGGACAATTTACTTTGTTATCCTGGATTAAATTAATGCATCTTTGACATAATGCCCGTATGCTAGTGTTGGGCATAGTAGCTGGATAAAAAGTTCAAAATGTTACCACCTCGTTATCTCAAAAACAGGCCATATATAAACTTATATGCCCTGACCACACTTCTTGCTTTAATCAGAGAAGTTTTTTTTTCAAAAATTAGTAAATTAAACACCTAAAACAAAAATTTCTTTGTTTTTTTGTTATTTTTAAAAACACGTATATTAGTAAATTGGTTTCTTAAAAAATTTACAAACTATGTAATTTGTATTTTTGCGTCTTTTATTTTGTTTTAATAAAATCAGCTTGTGACTCTTGATACGGTCAGCCTTACTACCCTAGCCTTAAAATTGGATGGGACTATTAGTTCACGTGTTAGCCCCTGTAACGAATATCGCATTTATCTGCGATTTTCTAATGTTATCACACGCAAGATCTTGAATAAAAATGGCATCTGTTTAAGCATAGGGGTTTATCGATTTTGAAATTGAATGAGTTCAGAAATCACATAGTGTTTGTAATTTGCAAGATATCGTTGTGTGGCAACATTGGCAATAGCATTTATTAGTACCGCCACCTGAGCAGAAGTTTCTATCTTACGTCGAGACTTTGGAAGTTACGTGAAGTTTAAAATTAGGAATTCTTTAACTCAAGAATTATTTCAGGAAGTTATGAGACAGGCTAGTCAAAAAATAGCCTTGACCATGTTAAAAACAAATTGAGTTGTTTTTAAGCACACTGAGGAAGAAGGGAAGAAACAATAAAGACAGCAAAGCGAAGCCTATTAAGAGAAATAAAATAATTTTGAAATATTCATTAACCTCTGAAATACGTCGGTGAATACACCAGTAAGAATTTGGTTTATGACACATTCACACATATCCAGTACTTATGATGTCTGGAATCAGTACTTTGAAAGTATGTAATAAGTTTTGATTCACTTTTGTATTATATTTTCCAGTTCGTCATAGTTGCAGCAGATTCAACCAATGTAAAAAGGGAGCCTCCAAAGTCCATAGTAGGGGAAATTTAAAAGGTGATTTTAAGTCAACAGTCAACCGATGAATATTTCTCACTTAACCCTATTTCTTGAGTATTACCATTCAGATTCAACCTAATAGTGATCTGCACAGGGGCACCAATTTTTTTGTCCAGCTCCCCGCCCCCTATTTTTTTTTTTTTGTAAAAACCCTCCTTTTGTTATTCTCATTTAAACTAATGATACTACATTTTTGTGGATTTATATTAAATTTTTATGGTATGCAAGAACTGAAAGAGAGCAAGTCCTTGCAGTTAAAGATGGCATAAGTTTGATTGAAAAGTGATCTAAGGTGAATAAGCTTCAAATAAAATTTAAGAAATCTAGTTTGTGCTGTTTGCTTGTTCTAAAATGTATTACCCCTGAGTTGATAAGTTGAAATGCGGAGATTCAAAAGTTATTAGTGTATTCGACTAGTATTCAGACAATGTAAATTGTTCAACATCGAAAATTGCCCATGATGTTGGAGTGATGAGGAAATTAAAGCAGATTTCTCCGAAAACTGCCCTTAAATTTTTGGTACTTGTCAATTAGCTGGAACCCACGTGATATATTATATGCGGAATAGGCTTAAGAAATTTGTCAAACGGGTTTCTTTCAATAGAGAATTGGATTGCAAACCGTGGTTTGTCATTGCGTTTACAATATTTATGCTTTTGTTTTGTTGGGGTGTAGGGGGAAAAAGGTACCTAGGTTAGGATAGGTTACGTATTTAATATATACCATGCTTTCCCCCCCCCACCCCCTACTTTGTAATATATAGCCCAATTTTTTTAAAAAACTATGATATTTTCATCGGTTTTTGTTTTATTACATTAGCATTAACCTAACTTAACTTCGTGCGTGGGTTCTAGCGAATTAACAAGTACCAATTTTTTTTTAATTTTTAACATCTCCATTATTACGTATTATATTGTTGTTCAGCATGGTCTTCAACATTTCAATCGCATCTTAAACGCCCTAGAACTTTTCAGAAATCTACCATTAGGATTAGCAGACTATGGAAAGAAAGATTCAATGATAAATGTATATTTAAAACTGAATATTCTTCCTCTCGCGGGTATATTTCCTTTTTATCTATCCAAGTTAATGTTTGCTATTAGTAATAACCTACTCCCCTGATTGTTTTTAAGCTGTATGTAACTGATGTGGACATTTAAAGTTATAATAGAAGAAACGCAGATGTATTTGGTGGCCGTAGAGTGAATGGTCTCAGTCACAGCTTTCTGCTTGGCGTGTCCCACCGAGTTCTCAGAGTAATTTACCATTAGTGTCTGCTCTTTATGTGTGAGCACGTTGAAGTGTATTTTGAAGAAATTTTAGGGATTTATGTAAATCCAACTATCATTTGGTTTTATTTTTGTTGTAGTAGTGATCTAATTGAATTAATATTTCAGTTGTGTTGTTAGACATTGGCACAATTTCGTCAAAATTTAGAGGGGACAAACCGAGGTCTGGGAGAGGCAGTTGCCCCCCCTTGCCCCATAGAAAATTACGCCCCTGTTGTTAGCCTGTTCTTGTTTGGTTTTTGTTTATTTATGAATCAAAAGGTTCTCTGGCTTTTATGTCTTGTTAATTCGTCTGTAAATTAAATGATGCTCCTCGAAAAAAAATTAGGGCACCTGGATTTGTTATCACAAAAAGAAATAATTGGGAATAAAAAAAAAAAAATAAAATTACTTAAAATTGATGTCCAAATGAAATAAAATATGCACCATTTAAATCCACATTATTTGTGTGCACCATGATGTTGAAATTGTACCAATTGGATTTTTTTTTAAGTTTGCTACCTCCGACATTAAGCAAAAGGGAAAATCATGTTTTTGAATAAAAGACACTAATGTGTCACTTTTCTTGTCTGAAGTTAGTAGAATCAGCATTTCAGCTTTGACAGTTTAGTGGCAGAAGGTCATTACTTCGAGTCAGTAATCCTTGGGAAGCGGTGCTTCAAAAAGCTATCTTCTGAAAATCGTTAAACGATAAATAAGAAATCATTTAAAATTTCTGCACATACTAAAGCTTATGTTTGTTTATTTATTCGTTTTTTATTATATTGATAAAATACAAAACCAGCCACTATTTTGAATCTGAATCTTTATTTTTGAGGCTTGAAAAACTAGAAATTTAAGAAAAGATCCAACTTAGTAACAACAAATGTAAATTATCAGAAATTTCTATGCAAAAAAAATTGCTACGTGGGGGGATATACCATTAAAGTAAGTAAAAACTATTAGCATTAACAGATCTAGTTTTGAGATATTTTTTTCTATAGTTTATCACCCTTTTGAAAACTTGTACATTTCTAATAGTCTTTTCTTCTTACAGGAGAATTCTAAATGACGTAGAAAAGACACTGGCAATTTCGGACTTGGATTCCGTTTTTGATGAAATAAAGGAACTGAAAGAGCTATTTGAAAGATGTGGAATGAGATATACTATTTTTTCTCATTATGTCTCGATTGAAGATGTGTAATAGACGCATTTTATTTTGGATTTTTTGTTATTAAATCAACTTCCAAAATTAAGCTACTCTAAATCCTTAGGCAAGCAACTACGAAAATCATATGACCAACACTAGCGTTTTAACACGAAATAAAAATATTTTTTTTATTTTTTTAACTTATTGATGTAATTTTTTTACTATGTGATAAAGATCGTATCCAAAGGGAATCTGGGTACGAACCCCTCTGTTCACCTCACTTTCATTCCTCCCATTCATTCCATCAAATGAATCAGTCGCGTGAAAAATAACAATCAGCATGAGGGCAGCTAGTGCAGAAAAAAAAAGGACCGAGAATCCCATTAGCAAATTTAGTAATTTATTGAGAAGAAAAAAAAATCACCTGAACTTGGTTTTATTTGCAGTCAATACTGGGGTACAATTTGAGGACTTGGGTGACCCGGAAATTTTAGGTTGACCGAGTGTAAAAAATATTAACTAGAATTACAACCAATGGACCAGCAGCTCGTTTATAGCTTCAAGATCTTATGTGTGAAAGTCTTTTTCAGAAAGTATTTCAGTCACTTATTACGCTTAATCAATTAAACTCGAAAGAGTCAATATTCCCAATTTTCTTTGTCTGATACATATTTTTTGGAGCTGTTTCGAGATTTCGAGGGCCTTAAAAAAAAATCTATGATGACCTTGGGAAATTTGTCTCAACATGAGCTTGAAAATTGACAAGGAGAGTGCTGAGAAGCTTGAATGATCACAATGTTGAACCTTCTATAGAAAGTTTGGACAGCTTTCAAAATGGGCACCAAAAGAATTTGGCTGATTGACTTCTCGATTCAGTTCTACAAGAACTACTGCTCTACGACAAGAGCCTCTGGTATGGACTCAAACGTATTTCTTAAACCACTAGAAAATTTTTGTGGTTTATTTACTGCCGCCTCCAGTACCCCCGCTCTTTACATTATAGTCTTCTTGTGTTTTTTAGTGTAAGGATGTGTTTGAGCTGTCATTTCTCAATAAATAAGACAAAAACTAAAACTTTAGCGTAAATAGCGGGGAGCTCAGGAGGAAGCAGCCCTTCCCTCATATGCGGAGCCCATTTCTGTTCGTTTTTAGTTTTAATATTGCTTCTTACTTGTTTTTTTTTTTAGCAAGTTTAAGAAAAAACAACTTTTTTTCATATAAATTGGTTTGAAGCACCCTAGATTGGCAGCGTGAAAATTAACTGAGTATTATCGCAATTTCTCTGGCACATAATTTCTGTTATGTTGTCGTAAGTGACAAAAGCGATCTAAGCCATTAAGAAAAGAAAATGAATAGCAGAAGATTAGCTAGGAGGAATTTAAAACGTAAGCTCAATTCGTAAATTAAAATAGTTTCGAAAGTGTTTCCTCTTTTTTTTTGTAAAATTTTGAAAACCAAGGACTTTTTTCAAGTTGTGATCAAGCTATAATTAAGATCAGAACAGAGACAGAAAAACCTTAAACATTTAAAAATATCTTAGATACATTTGTTAAAGAAGAGGAGAAATCATACCTGAAAATTCCAGTTTTTGTTTGCCCACCATTTTTACATCCGAATTGTTGCAGATATACCAAGTACCTTCTAACGTTAGCTGTGGACATAAAATTAACCTGAGTTGAAATTAATACCGGTCTGAACAACGTTGGCAATTGTTTTATTTTTTCTGTGACGACTTGATAGTTTTTAAATCGACAAGTCTCCTTGTTTTTGTGATTGCTTTTAACTCTTGTTGAAGCAGATATGGTAGTAGAACTCTGATACCCCTCGTCGTTGGCATATTTTTAAAACTTAACATTTATTAAAAGCTGCCATCTTCTCATCCTGTTTTTATCTAATTTCGACAGCGTCCTCGTTTTTGTCGTAGTGCTCTTTTTTTTCATCTGCTTTTTTAGCTCGACTTCCATATCTCTTTCTCCCTAAGTTTCATCCTTTGATCTTATGATACCTAAGTGTATGGACCTGGTATGCTTGTAATTTAAAGGTTTTTTTTCGAAGCTATTACTTTTTACTCGGAGATTTACTTAAAAAGACTACTAGGTCCCAGAATTTGCGATCAAATGATCCCTCTCTTCACTTCTTACGATCATTCGCTAATAAAGATAAAGTAAGAGACAAAATTCTTATTCGGTGACTCCTTCCCTATTAATCCCCATTCATAATTTAAAATATCTTCCGTGTCCTGTACTTCGACTCCCCCCCCCCCTCCCACTCTATTCCCATGATTTGGAATTTTGAAACAGTCATTTTGTTCAAAAGCATTGAAAGGTCGAATTAGTATTCCTATGGGGTCAACATAACCTCAGTATGATTCTGAATTTATATAAATTATCCATTGTTCACAGATCACTTTTAGTAGGTAAGCTTTTAAGTATCTTTTACAAGGCCTAGATACCCAAAATTTTGCGAGGTTATAATTTGGAAACGGCATTGATACTGAGTAAATCAAAAGATACCATGTGCCTCGAGTTTTCAAATTATTTTGTTCGTTTGTTTGTTCCTGTGTTCGTTTCACTTTTCTCAGTTTCAACAGGGTTTGACATTGTTATGGCATCACTTCAGCTGTTTGCAGTTTTGTCTTGAAAAACACTGGTGATTGTCCATTTAAGTTGTTTCTAATATTTTTCTTGCCGTAACTCCGAAACCCCGTAAAGGATGATACACTATTTTTTTAATATATACGAATTTCGCATGATTTCATGGAATTATACAGATAATAATACATAATACATTCGAAAACTATTTTTGTGTGTGTGAAAAATCGCATCTTAATTAAATCCCATGACTTTTAACTCTCAAAAAAGGCATTAG
Organism: Artemia sp. Qi Xiang Cuo; assembly: GCF_049724085.1. NCBI lineage: Eukaryota > Metazoa > Arthropoda > Branchiopoda > Anostraca > Artemiidae > Artemia > Artemia sp. Qi Xiang Cuo. Next base: position 45,764,427 of record NC_142804.1, on the reverse strand, counting down.
AACTTTTAATGTCCGTTCAAACTAGCCGCTCTTCAAATCATCGAAGATCAATGGTTCGATATGACTACCCCTGGGAGAATGTACCTCCTTGCTTTCAGTTGAAAAACTTGTATTTTTTATTTGATTTCTGACTGTTGTCAAATTTTGCCAAGAGATCCCCGTCTCTCCCTTGCCCGTTGAAAATTCCTCGGTGACACTTTCCTCTCTACAGAAAATTCTCCCCGAGGAACCCTTGCCCCCCCCTCCTGCAAAAAAAATCTTCAAATTTCCCAATAATAAATACTATAATGGAACAATGGGTAAATTACATAACATCTATGCCTGTCCCCATGGACTCTTGGGGCTATGTCATCCCAAAGGCATAGTTATTGGACCTTTCAACTGTGCTGAATTTAACGGCTATCTCAAAATTGTGCTTAGAAGTTGGTGGGGACAAAAGGGGGATGGGAGGAGGATTAGCTGTCCACCAATTTTTTTGGTCACTTAGAAAGGGCATTGGAACCTTCGTTTTCCATTCGAATGAGTCCTCTCCCGTTCTTTTAGGACCTTTGGTTCGATACAATCACCCCTGGGAAGAACAAAAAAGAGAAACTCACGTTTTTGTAGATATGCGCGTCAGATCCCTGCAATAGTCATCTCTCATATTCTGAGTTTGATGGTGTGAGTCTTGTCAAGATTACTTACATTTTTGAGGGTGTCACCCCCGTTTTTCGTAAGTCAGGCAAATTTTTCTCGGGCTTGCATCTTTTTATAGGTAACTTTAAACTTAATGAATTTTGAATCAGCATGAAAAGCCAATTCTTTTGATGTATTAATTGTTATCAAAACTCTTGTTTTTACAGTTTCAGTTACTATTAGCCCAAGACATTCTTTACATACAGTTCTATACCCAAACTGTTTGATTTACTTCCCCCCGTCTTTGCAATATGAATTCTGGTGCTTATGATAGGAGAGTTGGTAAAATCATAAAAATTAAACCCCTTTTTTTGCAGGCTCGGTTGTGGCTAAGAAAAATGGGGACAATGATTGGTATCCGCTTCTGGTTGGATTAAGTTCGCACCTGTGTCACAGCGGTGGCTTGTCAGAAGAATTTTTTGCAGTAATTAAGCAGTTTATTGTTTCAAACATATGTCATTTACAGTAAGTAGTTTAGTTTAATAATTGGCCTAAGTAGTTGTTTAATTTGTATTTAAATGCATCATAAGAAGGGATTCTCTCCGAAGCTAATTTGTACTGGGGCTGTAGGATAAGAATACGCTACGCTTGACCATGATATCTCAAGTCTAAGCATATTCAAGTTAAATACTAGCTTGCTACCTTCGTTCTAGCTTTTCTTCTTTCATTAGTATGTCGTTAGAAAATCTCTCTTCCGGTCTAAGAGCATATTGTGGGATTGCTTCCTCAGGGTATTCATTGAACAGAGGAGAAAGGGAGAGAGTTAGTGTGTGAGAATGTGAGTGAGTTAGTGAGCGAGCTAGTGAGTGAGTGAGTGAGTGAGTGAGTGAGTGAGAGAGAGAATGAGAAAGAAAGAGATATAGAGGGAGAGAAAAATGTAACTAATTTCATCACCGTTGAATAATTTTATCTCAATTGCATCATTATTTGCCCAATTTAAGTTTAATGTACGACATTTGTTCTTGTTAGAAGCTTAATGAAGGCTCATAAGCTGGTCATTTATAATACATTATTTCAGTAAATTGAAATCGTAGTCTAACAAAAAATATCGTTAGTTTTTAGTGATTGTCTGCCATTTTTTTAAAGTCAATATTTTTTTTAGAAGTTTTATGCTGAAATCAGAAACGTAATCTGATAATTAATTAATTAATCCCCTGATTGACCCAAATTAGGTTTACTTTGTTAGGGCAACGTTAGGTTTTACTGACAAAAGTATTGGGGGAGGAACACTATACAGACGAACTTAGCAAAAACCTATCCTGCTCTTGGCGCATTCGGACATATAGCCATTGCTGATATATTGTAGCATGTTAACTTATTTACTTACGGATGAAATTCAATTCTACTTATAGATTCAATCCGAAGCAAGATACTGGTGCTAATGCTCTGCGATAGATGAAAATTCTTGTTTTTAAGCCTTTCAGGTTTTAGAATTCTAGATATAAGATTTTGCAACTCATACCTGTTTTGTGCTTCATATGTGAAGCTCTTATGTCCTTGCG